>NW_027195154.1:157500-319541 GCF_038502225.1 Cherax quadricarinatus
ATATATTCACAATTGTTAAAATAATCAAGGTGCTATTCTCAGGTGCTAAAGTAGAATAAGTTCACAATTTTGCCATTACATTCCAAAGCTCATTTATTTGATTACCACTTTATTGTTCACCACAACTTATATTAGTCCCTTTTATATTATAATTCTATACTATAATTCTAACTTTAAAGAATTACCTTTATAGTACTACCTACTATCATATTCCCAAGCTCCATTATTTGATCATCACTTTATTTGTATTAGTCCCTTTTATATTGTCTCTTTTATTTTAGCTTAATAAAAGCTCCATTAAAAAAAAGATTGTCTCTTTTAAAAAAAAAAACTACCTTAGCTCATTATTTTACATTTGTTAAATAGTTCAGGTGCTATTTTTTAGCTTAAGACTATTTACTTTGTTTTATAATTATTTCTAACTAGAGATTCACTACAAATCTTATGATTACAAGCATTGATCCTGATACCAACCTCTTATATAATGACATAAATGAACCAAACAGTTACTGTAATTACTACACTGCAGAACAATCAAAGGCACTTCTCAATGCCAATAACAACATAACTATCTTTAACTACAATATCAGATCTTTAAGCAAGCATTACGATGACCTCATAGCATTACTAAATTCCTTACATGCCAATATGTCATTCATTACACTAACTGAAACCTGGCTAAAGCCTGATACTACAGATGTCTATGCCATTCCTGGTTACACAGCCATACACAACTGTAGGCCAGACCAACAAGGGGATGGCACAGCCATATACTACTCAGACCAACTAGAATGTATCACTAATACTTGCACAAGGGATGAACATGGGGAATATATAATAGCTAAATTCAAATCCAAATACCTACAAAAACCTCTCACATTGATAAACATCTACAGAGTTCCACAGTCAAACATTAGCCAATTTAGTCAAAACCTAGGAAGTATGATAACTGATGCACGCATGAACAAAGATCACTTACTACTCTCAGGTGACTTCAATATAAATCTCCTGCAAGACCAGGATCCACACGTTACTGAATTCACAAACACAATGAGTAACTGTATGTTGCTACCAACAGTAACAAAACCTACAAGAGTTACAGAGACTAGTGTTTCCCTACTTGACCACATCTGGACCAACACCATATCCCCTTTAAAATCAGGCATAATTACAGATAATACCACAGACCACTACCCTACTTTCCTCATAACAACTCTTGGTAAACTACCCCAAGACACTACTAAAGTCACCTTCAGACTTCACAATGAGGCAGCCATTAATAACTTCACAACAGCAGTAGCAAACATTGACTGGCACACTGAGCTAGAAATCTATACAGATATTGACGAATGTATTAATAATTTTCTAAAAAAGACCCAATACCTCTATAATAAGCACTGCCCTAAAAAAACTAAACAGATGACAGCTAAGAGACTGAACAGTCCCTGGCTAACACCCAGCATTCTCAAATCCATAAATAAAAAACACCAATATGAAAAACAGTACAGAATGGGTCACATAACCAGAGACCAAACAAAACGTTACTCGTCAATCCTAACCAGCCTGATAAGAAGGGCAAAAAAATTGTATTATGAGAACAGATTATCCAACTTACGAGGTGATATAAAAAAGACCTGGAAAACCCTATCAGAAATTCTGGGAACAAAAAAGATATCACGAAATAGCGAAATAAAATTAGCAAAATCAGATGAACCTCAACTCCCACCAACAGAAACAGCAAACAGACTCAATGATTTCTTCTCCACTATAGGACAAAACCTTGCCAATAAAATCCCAAGCTCAGATACCCCACCAAATGACTACCTCACCGGCAACTACCCAAACACACTGTTCCTAGCTCCGACTAACCCATACGAAGTCTCTCTTATTATCAACGCACTAAAAAACAAGGCAGGAGATTTAAATACCTTACCACCCTTTATATACAAAAAAATGTCACAAGTGCTATCACCAATCATTGCAACACTCTTTAACAAATCCATTGAATCCTCCACCTTCCCTACAGTACTCAAAATAGCAAGGGTCACCCCGATCCACAAAGGAGGAGACCAAACAGAGTTGAATAACTATAGGCCAATATCCAACTTACACCCTCTCTCAAAAATCTTCGAAAAATTAATTCATAAACGAATCTACTCCTACCTTATCTCCCAAAACATACTCAACCCCTGCCAATTTGGATTCAGGCCTAATGAAAATACTAATGATGCTATTGTACACATGCTAGAACATATATACACTGCAACAGAGAAAAAAGAAGTCCCACTGGGGATCTTCATTGACTTACGTAAAGCTTTTGATACAGTTGACCATGACTTGCTCCACGTAAAATTGTCACACTATGGTATAAGAGGGCACTCCCTCAACTACCTCAAGTCATACCTCAGCAACAGAAGCCAATATGTGTACGCAAATGGGGCAAACTCTTCTGCACAACCAATTACAGTTGGTGTCCCACAGGGAAGTGTCCTTGGCCCTCTTCTCTTTCTCCTATACATAAATGACCTACCAAATGCTTCGCAATTACTCAAACCCACACTATTTGCAGATGACACTACATACGTCTTCTCCCACCCGAGCCCAGTCACGCTAGCCAATACTGTAAATACCGAATTACAGAAAATATCTACCTGGATGAGGACTAACAAACTTACACTAAACATTGACTAAACCTACTTCATTCAGTTTGGTAACAGAGCTACAGATGTCCCTCTTAACATAATGATAAACGGATCACCTATCACAAAGCTAACAGAGGGAAAATTCTTAGGAATCCACCTTGATAATAGACTCAAATTTCATACACATATACAACAAATTTCTAAAAAAATTTCCAAGACTGTAGGCATACTATCGAAGATACGGTACTATGCTCCACAGTCAGCCCTCCTGGCCCTATATCACTCACTTATTTACCCCTATTTCACCTATGGAATTTGTGCATGGGGCTCAACAACAATTAACCATCTCAGACCACTAATTACCCAACAAAAGGCTGCAGTTAGAATGATAACAAATTCTCACTACAGGCAGCACACTCCACCAATATTCAATACACTAAACCTACTCACCATACAAAACATCCATACTTATTACTGCACCTATTACATACATAGAACACTTAACTCTGATATTAACCCTCCCCTCAAACATCTCCTTGCCAACCTCAACAGAACACATGACCATAACACAAGGCACAGATCACTCTTTGATGTTCCTCGTGTCCATCTCACACTATGCAAAAAACTCAATGCACATAAAAGGCCCTAAAATCTGGAATTCATTACCTGTAAATATAAAAGAAACACTACCTGTTTATAAATTCAAGTCTCTTCTCAAAGATCACTTACTCACCCAAAACCAAATAAATACTGAATAACTCAACCTTATAAATTGTATATCTTAAATGTTTCTCACAATTATATCACATAAATGTTAAACCTAAAACCCAATCTAACTTGACTATTTTTTTAAATAAACTACCTAACAGAATTCTCCATACGACTGAATGTACAATAATGCATGCAACCATATGACCTGTCTTTGTAATACTCACTTGTACTTTATAGTAATCTGTTTACATTAATGTTTTATCACTGATTTCATCATTGCTTAGTTAATCTTAAGTTAATTTTAAGCCAGCCCGTAATGCTATGCATAGTATAAGTGGCTTTGGCATGCTGCTCTTATCTGTATTTTTTTTGTACCTCTGTATGTGTGCACAAATTGTAATAAATAAATAAATAAATAAATAAATAAATAATAAACATATTAAACTAACTAACTATATACATCCCCTTTATTTATTCCTGTTTTCCATTTATACACCTCGATCATATCTCCCCTAATTCTACGCCTTTCGAGAGAGTGCAGATTCAGGGCCGTCAGTCTATCCTCACAGGGAAGATTTCTGATACATGGGATCATCTTTGTCATCCTCCTTTGTACGTTTTCCAGAGCATTTATATCCATTCTGTAATACGGTGACCAGAACTGAGCAGCATAGTCAAAATGAGGCCTAACCAAGGATATATAGAGTTGAAGAACAACCTGAGGACTTCTATTATTTATACTTCTAGATATGAAGCCAAGAATTCTGTTAGCTTTATTGTGAACACTAATGCACTGTTGTCTTGGTTTTAGGTTACTGCTAACCAGAACTCCTAAATTCTTTTCGCAATCAGTAGTATTAAGATCTACATTATTTAGTTTTATATGTGGCATGGTTATTTAACTGTCCAACATTTAGAACTTTGCATTTGTCAATATTAAACTGCATCTGCCACTTCTCCGACAATTGCGTCAGTCTATTCAAATCATCCTGGAGTGCTCTAATGTCCTCATTAGAATAAATTGGACGGCCTATTTTGGTGTCATCAGCAAATTTGCTTATGTCGCTATTTATTCCCTCATCTATGTCGTTTATGTAAATTGTGAACAACAACGAGCCCAACACTGACCCCTGAGGAACACCGCTTGTGACGTGCCCCCATTCTGATTTCTCCCCATTTATGCAAACTCTCTGCTGTCTAATTGTCAGCCATGCCTCTACCCAGGAAAAAATTTCTCCTCCTATTCCGTGTGCCCTAAGTTTCCTCAATAGCCTCTGGTGTGGAACTCTATCGAAAGCCTTACTGAAGTCCATATAAGATAAGATAAGATTTCGTTCGGATTTTTAACCCCGGAGGGCTAGCCACCCAGGATAACCCAAGAAAGTCAGTGCGTCATCGAGGACTGTCTAACTTATTTCCATTGGGGTCCTTAATCTTGTCCCCCAGGATGCGACCCACACCAGTCGACTAACACCCAGGTACCTATTTGCTGCTAGGTGAACAGGACAACAGGTGTAAGGAAACGTGTCGAAATGTTTTCACCCGCCGGGAATCGAACCCGGGCCCTCCGTGTGTGAAGCGGGAGCTTTAGCCACCAGGCCACCGGGCCACTATGTACACAATATCATATTCATTATCATGATCTACCTCCTCAAACACCTTAGTGAAAAAAGTTAGTAAATTCGTAAGACAGGAACGCCCCTTTGTAAAACCGTGTTGAGAATCATTAATCAATCTGTGCCTGTCAAGATGGCTACGAATTGCTTCGGCAATTATTGATTCCATAAATTTTCCCACTATGGAGGTAAGGCTTATTGGTCTATAGTTCGAAGCCAAGGACCTGTCACCTGCCTTGTAAATAGGTATTACATTTGCCATTTTCCACTTATCAGGCACTATGCCAGTTTGTAGTGATATGTTAAAAAGATTAGCCAAAGGTATGCTAAGTTCCTCTTTACATTCCTTTAACACCCTTGCAAACAGTTCATCAGGACCTGGGGATTTGTTAGGTTTTAGTTTCTCTATTTGTCTGAGGACCATGTCACTAGTTACCGCAATCGTACGCTGCCACAGCACCGTGTCTTCCTTTGCAGATGACACCCGAATCTGCATGACAGTGTCTCCCATTGCAGACACTGCAAGGCTCCAGGCGGACATCAATCAAATCTTTCAGTGGGCTGCAGAAAACAATATGAAGTTCAACGATGAGAAATTTCAATTACTCAGATATGGTAAACATGAGGAAATTAAATCTTCATCAGAGTACAAAACAAATTCTGGCCACAAAATAGAGCGAAACACCAACGTCAAAGACCTGGGAGTGATTATGTCGGAGGATCTCACCTTCAAGGACCATAACATTGTATCAATCACATCTGCTAGAAAAATGACAGGATGGATAATGAGAACCTTCAAAACTAGGGAGGCCAAGCCCATGATGACACTCTTCAGGTCACTTGTTCTATCTAGGCTGGAATATTGCTGCACTCTAACAGCACCTTTCAAGGCAGGTGAAATTGCCGACCTAGAAAATATACAGAGAACTTTCACGGCACGCATAACGGAGATAAAACACCTCAGTTACTGGGAGCGCTTGAGGTTTCTAAACCTGTATTCCCTGGAACGCAGGAGGGAGAGATACATGATTATATACACCTGGAAAATCCTAGAGGGACTAGTACCGAACTTGCACACGAAAATCACTCACTACGAAAGCAAAAGACTTGGCAGACGATGCACCATCCCCCCAATGAAAAGCAGGGGTGTCACTAGCACGTTAAGAGACCGCAGGGGCGTTGACCCCCGGAACTCTCTCCAGGTAAACTCCAGGTAATACAATAAGTGTCAGGGGCCCGAGACTGTTCAACTGCCTCCCAGCACACATAAGGGGGATTACCAACAGACCCCTGGCAGTCTTCAAGCTGGCACTGGACAAGCACCTAAAGTCAGTTCCTGATCAGCCGGGCTGTGGCTCGTACGTTGGTTTGCATGCAGCCAGCAGCAACAGCCTGGTTGATCAGGCTCTGATCCACCAGGAGGCCTGGTCACAGACCGGGCCGCGGGGGCGTTGACCCCCGGAACTCTCTCCAGGTAAACTCCAGGTAAACTGGTGTTCTAGCGCAGTTATTCTCTTCAAAAGATCGTTTTCTATCACTCACAGACCAAACAATACAACAAGGAGACGGGGAGTAACTCATTTATATTGAAATATTGCTGGTGGACTCTCACCATATTATGACCTGTTTTATTCAGTCTACAGTATATAACATGTTTGTTTGTTGTTTATAGTGTTTATTATACCATATTAGATCAATTCTGATAGATAAATAAGCCGTATCGTTGATATATAAGTTGATATAAGAGTAATAATGAATTGATTTCAACTGGCACTCTCTGTAGGGGGAGTACTGCCGAGTGTTCCCATATGGCTCCCGATTGGCTGGCACTCTACTGATAAGCTCCACCTACTCTTATATGATGCCAAATAATCAATTATTATATTAGAAAGAACAATGCAAAGAAAAAGCGATAAAAAACAAGAACAAATTTCCAAAAAATACATGGGTTGAGAACAGACGCGCTACCTACATCGCCGTCACCATACCTGATATAAATGACTATAATTTTTTGTAGAAACTTACTCCCAGTTCAGTACATCCACACTTACTACTGTGCAATCTACATCTACAGGGCCTTAAACTCTAATATCAACCTTGACCTAAAACGCTTTCTTGATAGTTGTGACAGAACCCACAGGCATAACACCAGACACAAACATCTCTACGACATTCCCCATGTCCGACTAAACCTTTACAAAAATTCAATGTATGTCAAAGGCCCTAAAATCTGGAATACCCTACCTGAGAACTCTAGAACTGCAGACACATTCATCACCTTCAAAACTACCAATAGAAAACATCTTATCTCCCTGATACACCCCGTCAACTAACTACACGAATACCACCTGGTGGTTCACACTTACACTCGCTCACTCATTGGACCATAAACAGAAATATTAATCTCAGTCTTAAAATAATGAATCGTATGATATTCCAATACTGAAACTATGTACTGTGCCAAAACAAAAGCATTCACATTGCTAAACTCACAAACTAGTATTTAGTCACTTAGCCATAATACCAACTTACCTCATAATTTGTAATATTTTACAATTAAGAATAAAACTAAGTATGCCCGAAATGCCTAGCCATGCTAAGCGTTCTAGTGGTACACTCTGTAATCACAATTTTACTACATGTAAACCAAACAATAACCAAATTTCTGTAAACTCAGCATTGTAATCCTTATAGAGAATAAACTTTGAATTGAATTGAATTGAATTGAATTCTTGTACCATTGTGTTGCCAAAGAGTTAAGCTATTTTTCTATATGAATAACTCATTTACATAATTTTTCGATTTTTTCTTGAGAGCGCGCTGAAAATTCCCAACTGGAGCCTAAATTTAGGAGCCAGGAACATTTTATTTAAGTTACGACATCAAAGTAGTAACACTTGTACTCACCCACGCCGCCTCTCTCTGTAGGTAGGGGCGGGAACCTCTGCTCCGACCACATTTGATTCAGCCTTTCTTTGTAGCCAGGTCCCAGCTTTCCTTGGCCTGCCTCTCACTCCCTGTGCCGGTGATGACTCCCTTCCCTCTCTACTCTCCAGTCTCCCCTCCCCTTGAATCGACCTGGAAAGGCACATCCACCTGGGCAGGGAATCTCCTCAGATGGTTGCATTTCTGTTTGTAGAGTTTTGCGCTGTCACTGTAGTGATACTGGTCCTGTGGGGAGCAGCAGCAGGATAATACTGCACCACCTCTAGGGGCCCTTAACAACAACAACAGTTTGGTGTGTGTCATGGGCACCAACACATGATGTGTGATTCTCTCCTACTTTATCCATTTATCAGCGATGCAGATTACATGGTGAGTTTAAATATGTGGCCTGTAGTTATAACTTTTCTCTTGACATATGCAAGACATCACCATCCCTGTAGAAGCCATTATTAGATGTACTAGTCATTATATTTTGTTGTTGCAGAAATACTATGAAGATTCTATGTTCAATAAAGCCTAGAGATAAGGCCTGTGTTTCTATCACAACAATTTATTGAACATAGAATCCTGGGCTACCTGGTGGTGATCCTGCGCTAGACTACATCACAACATGGAGCGTTTATTGAAACCTGAGAGACTAGACTGTGACCCCAGCTTATCAACGGCTGCTCAGGAATGGAAACACTGGTTTAAGACTTTCGAAAACTTCTTGGGAGCCCTTCCTAAAACAGATCTAGATAAACTAAGTCTGCTCATCAATTTTGTGTCACCTAAGATATATGAGGCTATTTCTGAGTGTAATACCTACGAAGATGCTATCAAAACCCTCAAGTCTCAGTATATTAAACCTACAAATGAAATCTTTGCACGCTATCGCCTTGCAACTCGCCGCCAGCAGATTGATGAATCCTTAGAGGAATACTTTCAAGCACTGAAAATCGAGAGACTGAATATAGATTTCAAAGGACCTCTACCAAGCACAAATCAGAATAGGTATTTCCTTAACATAGTAGATGAATATTCAAGGTTTCCCTTTGTATTCCCCTGTGCAAATATGACTGCTTCAACTGTTATTAGTTGTCTTTCACAGTTGTTCTCTATTTTTGGTATGCCAGCTTATATCCATTCAGACAGGGGATCCTCGTTCATGAGTAACGAACTTCAGGAGTTTTTGTCTAGCAAAGGTATTGCCTGCAGCAGAACAACAAGCTACAACCCTCAAGGCAATGGTCAAGTGGAGCGGTTCAATGGTACTATATGGAAGGCAGTTACAATGACATTGAAGTCGCGCAATCTACCTGTTCAACACTGGCAAACTGTCCTACCTGATGCTCTTCACTCTATTAGATCATTGCTGTGCACAGCTACTAATGCAACCCCTCATGAAAGACTCCTCAACTATTCACGTCGTTCTTCTACGGGAGCCTCTGTGCCCACTTGGTTATGTCATCCTGGACCCGTTCTCCTGAAGAGTCACCGTAGGATGAACAAGACGGATCCTTTAGTGGAGGAGGTAGAGCTCCTGCAAGCTAATCCACATTATGCCCACATTCGCTACCAAAATGGTGAAGAGACTACAGTATCTACAAGACATTTAGCCCCAGTTGAAATCCCCATTAGTGTGGAATCTCAAGATACACCAATAGATGTGAAAGATGCTTCGTTTTCTCCTGGAAAGCCCCTTGAGACTACCGCTACGGAAATAGAGGATTCTGCTCCAGCAGTTAGTCAAACCCCGCTGGAAAATATTGAACCTGGTGAAGAGGCTCAAGGGCTACGAAGGTCGGGACGTGTACGTCGCCCACCTAACAGTTTGGGAGATTACTGTCTCTGATATTTTAGAAGGGGGAGATTGTAGTGATACTGCTCCTGTGGGGAGCAGCAGCAGGATAATACTGCACCACCTCTCGGGGCCCTTAACAACAACAACAGTTTGGTTTGTGTCATGGGCGCCAACACTTGGTGTGTGATTCTCTTCTCTTCTACTATCCCTATATTAGTGATGCAGATTACATGGTGAGTTTAAATATGTGGCCTGAAGTTATAACTTTTCTCTTGACATATGCAAGACATCACCATCCCTGTAGAAGCCATTATTAGATGTACTAGTCATTATATTTTGTTGTTGCAGAAGTACTATGAAGATTCTATGTTCAATAAAGCCTAGAGATAAGGCCTGTGTTTTTATCACAACAAAGATCTAGATAAACTAAGTCTGCTCATCAATTTTGTGTCACCTAAGATATATGAGGCTATTTCTGAGTGTAATACCTACGAAGATGCTATCAAAACCCTCAAGTCTCAGTATATTAAACCTACAAATGAAATCTTTGCACGCTATCGCCTTGCAACTCGCCGCCAGCAGATTGATGAGTCCTTAGAGGAATACTTTCAAGCACTGAAAATTTTAGGTAAGGACTGTCACTTCCAAGCAGTGACAGCTGCTCAGTATTGTGAAGAGTCCATCAGGGATGCTTTTATCAGTGGCCTGCAATCACCAATAATAAGGCAGCGTTTATTGGAGAATAAAACTCTCGACTTAGCCGCTGCCTTTGACCAGGCAAGAGCTCTAGATTCAGCCCAGAAGAATTCTGAAGTATACAGTACCACTCAGCCTTCTCGAGTGGTAAGTGCTGCAATTCCTGACCAAGACTCTTGCAATGAAGTTACTGGGGAACCTGTCTCAGTGACAGCAGCAGCAGGTACGGTGTGTTTCTTTTGTGGTTTTTCAAGACATCCACGTCCAAAGTGTCCTGCTCGTGAAGCAATGTGCCATAAATGCCACAAGAAAGGTCACTTTGCTAAAGTATGTCGTGCTAATGCATCAACAAGAGCTAGTGCCTCCACACATTCCAGTGATCATGCGACTCTAGCAACAGTGACTTCTGCGGCTACTCCAAATTCACTGTCAAAGGCAGTTGTGAAAGTATTCATCAAAGGAACAGAAGTAGATGGTCTTATTGATAGTGGCAGCTCAGAGAGTTTCATCAACCTTGACTTAGTTAAACGGCTCTCCTTGACTGTACATCACTCATCAGGTACCGTTTCCATGGCATCAACATCTCTCTCTATTCAGACCTTAGGGTTTTGTAAGGTAAATCTCAGAGTTAATGGAAAGGATTATCAAGATGTACATTTAGCTATTCTGCCACAACTGTGCTCTGATGTTATCCTTGGTCAGGACTTTCAGAAGCTGCATGGTAGTGTCACCTTAACATATGGAGGTGAACTGCCTCCTCTTGTTGTCTGTGGACTTAGCACTTTAAGGGTAGACCCACCAAAGCTGTTTGCAAATCTTACCGCGGATTGCCATCCTATATCAGCTAAGTCACGCCGCTATTCTTATGAGGATCGGATGTTCATTGAGAAAGAAACTCAGAGGCTGCTGAAGGAGGGTATTATAGAACCGAGTGATTCCCCTTGGCGTGCACAGGTTGTTGTTGTTAAAGATGGTTATAGGAAACGGAGACTGGCTATCGATTACTCTGAGACAATCAACAAATTTACACTTCTTGATGGGTACCCTCTACCTCGAATTGACGATACAGTGAACAAAATTGCTCAGTACTACGTGTTTAGCACAATTGATCTGCAGAGTGCCTATCATCAAGTCCCTATAAGGAATGAAGATAAACCATACACAGCGTTTCAGGCTAGTGATGGCCTGTATCAGTTTACCAGAGTCCCTTTTGGAGTCACCAATGGGGTAGCCTGCTTCCAACGAATTATGGATTCACTCATTCAGGAAGAGCAACTCATGGGAACCTACGCGTATTTAGATAATGTTACCATTTGTGGCAAGACCCAGGAGGAACATGATGCAAACCTTGATAAGTTTTTGGAAGCCGCCAAGAAGAAAAATATCAGTTACAATGAGGAAAAGTGCACTTTTTCAACTAAAAGGCTTAGCATCCTTGGTTATGTAGTGGAAGGAGGTTCAATATTCCCAGACCCTGAACGACTACGACCTCTACGGGAACTTCCAATGCCTCAAGACAAAAAGTCACTCCGAAGAACTCTTGGTCTCTTTGCTTATTACTCACAATGGATCTACAACTATTCAAGTAAAGTCCGCCCATTGAGTGCTACCACATTTCCTGTGACAAAGGAAGCAGAAGCCGCTTTCCATACTCTCAAACAGGACATTGAAAACTCAGTAGTTAAAGCCATTGATGAGTCCCTACCATTCGAAGTGGAAACGGATGCATCTGACATTGCCATTGCTGCAGTCTTATCTCAGGCAGGACGACCAGTAGCCTTCTTTTCGAGAACTTTTCAAGGATCAGAGAAATGTTATGCTGCTGTAGAAAAGGAAGCCCAGGCCATCATAGAAGCAGTTCGCCACTGGAGGCATTATTTAACTGGTAGACATTTCACCATAAGGACTGACCAATGGTCCGTGATGTATATGTTCGACAAGAGGCACAAAAGTAGGATAAAGAATGACAAGATATTACGCTGGAGGATGGAACTATCGTGTTATGACTTTGATATTCTGTACCGACCGGGTCAAGAGAACATCTCACCTGATGCATTCTCTAGGTCCCACTGTGGAGCAGCATGTCATGATTTGCAATCACTCTCAGCTCTCCACAAGGCTTTGTGTCACCCAGGAGTTACACGCCTGTACCATTTTGTCAAATCAAAGAACATGCCCTACTCAGTGGAAGATGTGCGACAAGTGATCAGAGCATGCAGAGTATGTGCAGAGTGCAAGCCAAACTTTCATCAGCCAGAGAAGACTCATCTCATAAAATCCACCCAGCCTTTCGAAAGATTGAATATAGATTTCAAAGGACCTCTACCAAGCACAAATCAGAATAGGTATTTCCTTAACATAGCAGATGAATATTCAAGGTTTCCCTTTGTATTCCCCTGTGCAAATATTGCTGCTTCAACTGTTATTAGTTGTCTTTCACAGTTGTTCTCTATTTTTGGTATGCCAGCTTATATCCATTCAGACAGGGGATCCTCGTTCATGAGTAACGAACTTCAGGAGTTTTTGGCTAGCAAAGGTATTGCCTGCAGCAGAACAACAAGCTACAACCCTCAAGGCAATGGTCAAGTGGAGCGGTTCAATGGTACTATATGGAAGGCAGTTACAATGACATTAAAGTCGCGCAATCTACCTGTTCAACACTGGCAAACTGTCCTACCTGATGCTCTTCACTCTATTAGATCACTGCTGTGCACAGCTACTAATGCAACCCCTCATGAAAGACTCCTCAACTATTCACGTCGTTCCTCTACGGGAGCCTCCGTGCCCACTTGGTTATGTCATCCTGGACCCGTTCTCCTGAAGAGTCACCGTAGGATGAACAAGATGGATCCTTTAGTGGAAGAGGTAGAGCTCCTGCAAGCTAATCCACATTACGCCCACATTCGCTACCAAAATGGTGAAGAGACTACAGTATCTACAAGACATTTAGCCCCAGCTGAAATGCCTATTAGTGTGGAATCTCAAGATACACCAATAGATGTGTAAGATGCTTCGTTTTCTCCTGGAAAGCCCCTTGAGACTACCCGTATGGAAATAGAGGATTCTGCTCCAGCAGTTAATCAAACCCCGCTGGAAAATATCGAACCTGGTGAAGAGGCTCAAGGGCTATGAAGGTCGGGACGTGTACGTCGCCCACCTAACAGTTTGGGAGATTACTGTCTCTGATATTTTAGAAGGGGGAGATTGTAGTGATACTGGTCCTGTGGGGAGCAGCAGCAGGATAATACTGCACCACCTCTAGGGGCCCTTAACAACAACAACAGTTTGGTGTGTGTCATGGGCACCAACACATGATGTGTGATTCTCTCCTACTTTATCCATTTATCAGCGATGCAGATTACATGGTGAGTTTAAATATGTGGCCTGTAGTTATAACTTTTCTCTTGACATATGCAAGACATCACCATCCCTGTAGAAGCCATTATTAGATGTACTAGTCATTATATTTTGTTGTTGCAGAAATACTATGAAGATTCTATGTTCAATAAAGCCTAGAGATAAGGCCTGTGTTTCTATCACAACAGTCACACATGGTTCTTTATTCTCTACATGGACGGCTCAGCGCAAACTTCCCCTCCTTTTATGTCCTCTGCTACTTTCATCGCTGATCTTTCTCTGAGTCAAATCTGGCAGTCAGATCCCACTCACTCGGTCCTAGGTGGGGAGCTCTTCTCCATTCATCAGGATTTGATTTTCGTTCTTCCTCACTTTCCTCTTCAGTCTGTGGTTCTCTTCTCTGACTCTCAATCATCCCTGGCACTTCTTTGTTCTGCCTGTCCACAGTCCCGCCATTTCTTCGTCCGACAGATGCAATTACTTCTGCACTTCTTGTGAAGTCCGAGTTGGAGCATCTCCCTTCAGTAGGTGCCAGCTCATGTTGGTGTTTGGGGAAATAACGTGGCTGATTGAGCGGCCTTCCCTGCACACACACTTCCTTTCGTTACCCCTCTTGCACTGGGCTGCAGTGATTTCACAGAGGCTGTTTGGAGGGAAATCTGCCGTTCGTGCCAGGGGGATCTGGCAAGCTCTCTCTCTTCTTCGTCACTGAGCCCTGTCCGATCTTTCAGTGGGCCCTGCCCTTGGGCTCGCTAAGTTAATCGCTCAGTGGATGTAGCACTGACTCGCCTCAGGGATTTGCATTCAGGTATAGCAGCTCAAATGCACCACCTTCGGATGATGGACTCTCCATATTGCCCAAGGTGTCCATCTCAGCCTGAGATAGGGGCGCACTTCCTACTGTGGTGCCCCCATTACCACTCTCCTCCGTGCAGCTTTCCACACATTCGGAGTACAGTCTTTGACCTTACGTTGCCTTCCCAATGGGGAGGGGTTTGACCTTTCTGACCGTTAAGAGATCTTGGCTTGCATCTGCGCATTCTCTCTTGCTTTGGGGAGCAATTAGACATATAATACACACAGTTATTAACCCGTAAACGGTCCAAGCAGATCTACGTTCACATGCGTAGTGCTCCAAAAGTAGATCTACTTTTTTTTTTAAATATTTTTCAAATATAACAAAAAAAGAAAACGTAGATCAAAGTTTTTTCACGTTTTCAAATGTAAAAAAAAAAAGATCTAATTTTTTTACATACTATCAAATGTTGAAAAAACATATATATATACGTTTGGACCGTTTACGGGTTTTAATAACACTATGTAACACAATTTTTGTTCCTGGCAAGAAAATGTTATTTTCTAACTCCTTTTATTGTAAAAAAATAGAAAATACCCATTATTCCTTTTGAACTTTGTTTTTTTGTGGCTTACAGGATGATTTTTTTACAAAAAAAAAAATGGCTAAATTTCAGTATCTTTTGCTAGTGTTGGATGTATAACAAAAACTTATAATAAAATAAATAAAATTTATATAAAATGTCAGAGAGACATTTGGGTGAGTGTTGGTAATCCTTTATTCAGGTACAACATAATGAATGCTCCTAGCTGCAAAGAGACAAAACACACAAATTAGGATGCGCAACCTGACGTTGTGAGTACACATTGTACCTCCAAGTCCTAATATATCTTTTTCCGAGACACAACGTGAATTCCTTGAGTTTGCCTCTCACCATACCATAACTGGGTGCCTCGTTGTGCTCCCGGTTTTCTGGTGTTTTCACGGTCGCTCTTACGTGCTAGAACTTTAATTTGTGTCATCAATCCTATACGATACATCCCTCTAGCGCCTGGAACCAATCTTGGGCGGAAAACATTATATACTGAGTCAAAAAAGGAGAATTAGTGTGCATTACCTAGCAGAGTTTACTGCCAGAGGGGAATCATAGGCCTGTTTCCCGTGTGAAAAAAATAATAATAATTGAACTTTGTGTCAGAGGAAAGAAAGTCTCCCTGAAAGCATTGAGTATACATAGAAAACCTGGAAGCTTTCTACAACAGATGGGAACATAAAAAGTCTGGGCTGAATGGTACTGCCCTTGATACTGGCCATGTAGTCACAAACTGTAAGGCTGGAGGTGATGTCCTGGTAGTCAGTAAATGTGGGGCTGATAGTGCTGTCCTGGGAGACAGTAATGGTGAAGCTGGAGGTGCTGTCCTGGGAGACAGAAATGGTGAAGCTGGAGATACTGTCCTGGGAGACAGTAATGGTGAAGCTGGAGATTTTGTCCAGGTAGTCGGGAATTATACGCAGGAAGGAATACATATAAATGACCTCATAGAGGACAGGAGCCATAGTAGGGAAACAAGTGTAGTCAAAGATAAGATAAAACCAATATTGCAAACTAGAAATACCGCAGGAAATAGCAAACAAGAGGACTCCAATAGCAATAGTGAGGATAAATTACCAAAAACAACTGGTGGGAGCTCCATTGTTGGTGCTAGGGAGGATAGGAATAAGACAGGGAAACATGCACCAACAGGGAATAAAGTCACAGAAACCCAAGGCAAACGGAAACCAAGCCTGTGCACATACTATGCACTTGGTATCTGCTGGCATGGGAAATCTGGAAAAACAGATGGGACATGCAACTATGACCACCCTAGAAAATGTCATGCCCATATGACAACAGGAAAATGCAAACTCCCTTCCTGTAAGCTTTTTCACCCTGAAATGTGTACCTCTTCAGTACAGGAAAGACTGTGCTATAACTTAAATTGCCAGGCATACCATCTAAAGGGGACAAAAAGATACAAAACATCCAGGCCATGGGAAAACCTGGGTAGCCACAGCCACTCAAGAGGGAGAGGTTTTTTAGTGCCAGGAAGGAAAAAAAACTGGCAGGAAATGGCAGAAATCGTACACCAAATCCAGTCATTCCTGGAGTGGAACCACAGTCGATGGCCTCCACTCCAAACCAACAGTTACAGATACTAATGCCGGAAAAAAAATCCCCCCCCAGTACCAACAATACCACCAGTCCGATAACATTCTTCTTTGCAAATATACAGGGTCTAAAGCCAGCAACAAACAACAAAATGCCTTTCATCCGTGGACTGCTTGCAGAGGCAAAGGCAATGTTCGCGGCTTTCACTGAGACCCACATAAAGGATCACTTGGACAACGAAATATGGATCCCAGGTTACAACCTATACAGATGTGACAGAGTGAACAGGCAAAAGGGGAGGGTTGGCCTGTACATTGCAGAGTCACTTGTTAGCACAGAACTGCTTAATGCCTCAAATGACGTAGTGGAAGTTTTAGCAGTAAAGGTCGAGAACCAAAACCTAGTCATTGTGGTAGTCTACAAGCCTCCGGATGCAACATCCCAGCAATTCCAGGAACAGCTGTTAAAAATTGACCACTGTCTGGAAAATCTTCCAGCTCCTGCACCCAACATCTTGCTCCTGGGGGATTTCAACTTAAGGCACCTAAAATGGAGGAATATAGCAAATAATATTGTTGCAGTAATAACACCAGGAGGCAGCTCTGATGAAAACTCACACTCACACGAGCTTTTAAATCTCTGCACAAAATTCAATTTAAACCAGCAAATAATAGAGCCTACTAGACTGGAGAATACACTAGACCTCATATTCACTAACAATGATGATCTGATAAGAAATGTCACCATATCAAAAACAATATACTCAGATCACAACATAATTGAGGTTCAGACATGTATGCGTGGAGCCCCAGACCGACAAAATGAGACTAGTCACGAGGGAGCATTCACCAAATTCAACTTCAATAACAAAAACATAAAGTGGGACCAAGTAAACCAAGTCCTAACCGATATAAGCTGGGAAGATATACTAAGCAACACAGACCCAAACTTATGCCTAGAACAGATTAACTCGGTGGCACTCGATGTATGCACAAGGCTTATTCCTCTAAGAAAAAGGAGGAGTAGATGTAAAATAGAAAGAGACAGGCGCTCCCTTTACAGGCGACGGAAAAGAATAACAGAGCGGCTAAAAGAGGTCAATATATCTGAAATGCGCAGGGAGACACTGGTCAGAGAAATAGCAAGCATCGAACTTAAGCTAAAAGAATCCTTTAGGAGTCAGGAATCGCGGGAAGAACTAAAAGCCATAAATGAAATCGAAAGAAACCCAAAGTATTTCTTCTCCTATGCCAAATCAAAATCGAGAACAACGTCCAGTATTGGGCCTCTACTTAAACAAGATGGGTCCTACACAGATGACAGCAAGGAAATGAGTGAGCTACTCAAGTCCCAAATATGGCTCAGTTTTTAGCAAGCCGCTAACCAGACTGAGAGTCGAAGATCAAAATGAATTTTTTATGAGAGAGCCACAAAATTTGATTAACACAAGCCTATCCGATGTTATCCTGACGCCAAATGACTTCGAACAGGCGATAAATGAAATGCCCATGCACTCTGCCCCAGGGCCAGACTCATGGAACTCTGTGTTCATCAAGAACTGCAAGAAGCCCCTATCACGAGCCTTTTCCATCCTATGGAGAGGGAGCATGGACACGGGGGTCGTCCCTCAGTTACTAAAAACAACAGACATAGCCCCACTCCACAAAGGGGGCAGTAAAGCAACAGCAAAGAACTACAGACCAATAGCACTAACATCCCATATCATAAAAATCTTTGAAAGGGTCCTAAGAAGCAAGATCACCACCCATCTAGAAACCCATCAGTTACACAACCCAGGGCAACATGGGTTTAGAACAGGTCGCTCCTGTCTGTCTCAACTACTGGATCACTACGACAAGGTCCTAAATGCACTAGAAGACAAAAAGAATGCAGATGTAATATATACAGACTTTGCAAAAGCCTTCGACAAGTGTGACCATGGCGTAATAGCGCACAAAATGCGAGCTAAAGGAATAACAGGAAAAGTCGGTCGATGGATCTATAATTTCCTCACTAACAGAACACAGAGAGTAGTCGTCAACAGAGTAAAGTCCGAGGCAGCTACGGTGAAAAGCTCTGTTCCACAAGGCACAGTACTAGCTCCCATCTTGTTCCTCATCCTCATATCCGACATAGACAAGGATGTCAGCCACAGCACCGTGTCTTCCTTTGCAGATGACACCCGAATCTGCATGACAGTGTCTTCCATTGCAGACACTGCAAGGCTCCAGGCGGACATCAACCAAATCTTTCAGTGGGCTGCAGAAAACAATATGAAGTTCAACGATGAGAAATTTCAATTACTCAGATATGGTAAACATGAGGAAATTAAATCTTCATCAGAGTACAAAACAAATTCTGGCCACAAAATAGAGCGAAACACCAACGTCAAAGACCTGGGAGTGATTATGTCGGAGGATCTCACCTTCAAGGACCATAACATTGTATCAATCGCATCTGCTAGAAAAATGACAGGATGGATAATGAGAACCTTCAAAACTAGGGAGGCCAAGCCCATGATGACACTCTTCAGGTCACTTGTTCTATCTAGGCTGGAATATTGCTGCACTCTAACAGCACCTTTCAAGGCAGGTGAAATTGCCAACCTAGAAAATGTACAGAGAACTTTCACAGCGCGCATAACGGAGATAAAACACCTCAATTACTGGGAGCGCTTGAGGTTTCTAAACCTGTATTCCCTGGAACGCAGGAGGGAGAGATACATGATTATATACACCTGGAAAATCCTAGAGGGACTAGTACCGAACTTGCACACGAAAATCACTCACTACGAAAGCAAAAGACTTGGCAGACGATGCACCATCCCCTCAATGAAAAGCAGGGGTGTCACTAGCACGTTAAGAGACCATACAATAAGTGTCAGGGGCCCGAGACTGTTCAACTGCCTCCCAGCACACATAAGGGGGATTACCAACAGACCCCTGGCAGTCTTCAAGCTGGCACTGGACAAGCACCTAAAGTCAGTTCCTGATCAGCCGGGCTGTGGCTCGTACGTTGGTTTGCGTGCAGCCAGCAGCAACAGCCTGGTTGATCAGGCGCTGATCCACCAGGAGGCCTGGTCACAGACCGGGCCGCGGGGGCGTTGACCCCCGAAACTCTCTCCAGGTAAACTCCAGGTAATACCTTGCGTCTTATCTGGGCCTGCTCACCATGATCCTGTGTGGGCACTGGTGACGCCTGGCTGCAGCACCCATGAACCATCTTTTTGTAGCCACTGGCCGCCACTCATAGGTTCTCAGTCACCATGGCATGGGCGGTGGTCTCTTTGCTATCTACAAGACTGACAGTTTCACTCAGTGTCCGTGTGTCAATGCCTGTTATCCCGAGGACCTCCTTCTTGATGTCATCATCTGCCAGACCAGTTAAGAGAACCAGTTTGACAATCTCTTTGGTGTAGTCCGTGGCGACGGTGCCAGAACAGGTGGCCACCCTACAGGTCCCAGTTTTGGTCCACTGACAGACATTGGCCAACCCGCATAGTCTCGCCACACACTGCCTGACGTACTCCCCTGGTTCCTGCTTCGTCTGAAGCAGTGCTGCATGTCACACACTCAGTGCCACACTCACCACTGTGAGATGTTTCATGGCATCTAAGACCGCTGCCTCGGGACTACTGGCTATTGTTGGCGTTTTCCGGAACAATGCGGCTTCTAAATCAGGCTCGCAGCAGGCCAGGAGCTGAGCGGTGACTTGAATGGGTGTTAGGTTGGTCCCATTTCTAAACATTTCCCACCAGCGGGTAAATGCGGCCCAGTCATCTTCAACAATGCCTTGCTGTAGAGTGGGGCGGTTGATTTTGGGCAGCTTCTGTCGCATGTCCCTGGTGTCATGCACATTTTTCTGATGTAGCTGCATCAGTGCAATACATGTCGGCATGTCCTCTGCCATCTTCACCTCTGTACATCCTGCCGCCTCACAACTCAACGAGACCGCCATCACCCCCAGGTGTGCCTGGACAGGCTACCACACCAGCTCCTTAACCCGTGTAGTACATAAGGTAATACCTAGGAACATGGCCAAAGAGACATTCGGGTGAGTGTTGGTAATCCTTTATTCAGGTACAACACAATGAATGCTCCTAGCTGCAAAGAGACAAAACACACAAATTAGGATGCACAATCTGACGTTGTGAGTACACATTGTACCTCCTAGTCCTGATATATCATTAACTGGCACAGTATGGAAGGAAATCTACAGTGGGTGTGCACTGCCCTCCCCTGTATAATATGTGACTATTAACTTATGTATTTTTTTTTATATTTTATTTAGAACAATACAATACAAGAGATAGATAAAGACAATAACAGGTCTTACACAGAATAAATCATTAACAACCACACAAACATGAACTTGAGATAACACAAATATCCCTCCTCACCCATACATGAAAACCCCTACACCTATGATAACCAATAAACGACTAATTCCAATTGCATTGTTATATGAATAACAAAACACACCATAATATGCATATATTGTCACTTTGTAAATTATAAAGTAGGACACCTTATACGTTAAATACAATTAACATAATGTATTGAGAATAAGGTAAAAACAATATGTTCATCAAACACAGAATATATTAATAAACAAGGATCCAACACACTGACACCTCTACAAGCATCTAAAACATGCATATGAATAACATACATAGAACAATGTCCCACTGCAAAATCAAACACATATATTGAGTATACTCGTCACAAACCATGAATACACATCATACGCCCAAGTTCATACACATTCACTCGCTACATATCAGGAGGCAACCCCGTTTCCACCCCTGACAGCCCATCAACATAACACATTATACCATCCCTACCCTGCCCCACCCACCTAATTTACAATTTTAATAAAACCTCTAATGTAAGGTCTCTATATCCCTCAGAGAATGCCCGCTCCCACCTCCTCCCATAAAGTTCTCTATTACGGCACAACGTTTTATAAACCGTAACAGCCAATACCCTCCTCTTCACCTCACTTACCCCTTTCCCCCTCATTCCCCACATAATGTAAACATAATCTACCATAATGTACCCCACAGCCCTAATAATACTTTCATCCATACCCCCCACATCAAGACTCAATGCCCACAGAACAGAGAAGTATTGACCACTTATCTTATGCAACACCCTGCTCAACCAACCCCTGACGCTCCCCAACCCCTCACAAAAATACACTACATGGAATGCAGAATCCTCCCCGCCACATATTCCACATACCCTCCCCCCTCAACCACCCGTCTAGCTCGTAAGACCACTCCCGATGGTAAAATCCCATGCAAAAACGATACATCACCTCACGTCCACGGGGTTGTAACCTTAACCTACCAAACCTTCTCCATATACATCCCCAGTCATACATGGGGAAAATCCCCTCCACCGGAGCCACAACCCTTTCCGCTGACATCCTACACAGCCTACTTATTTTTACCTTACCCAGATCCCTAACCATCACCACTGCCCTCAAAATAGTTTCTCACTCCCTCAACTCCGTCCCAGAAAACATGCGTTTCAATTTATTGTGTACCTTAACCAACCCCCCCCCCCCACTCACACCCTCCCTCATCACCTCCCTTTTAATGAAGATACATTTGACCCTCCTCTTTAAGTTCATTAAACCCAACCCCCCCTGACGCACAGGTAACATTACTACATCCCTTTTAAGCCAATCACAACCTGAACCCCACAAAAATTTAAAAACCCCTCTAAGTATAGTTGCAATTGCCGTCCCCGTTAAAGGGAACACGGCAGCCACATGCAAAACCTTGCTATATAATAAAACGTTAATTACAATGGCACGCTGCACAAGGGTCAAATGATAAGGCCGCAATGCTCCCAATTGACCCAGAATCCTTTCTACCAACCTGACCGAATTATTAACACGTGCAACCTCAAGATCATCTGCATAGATTAGACCACAAATTTTTAATGACATCACCCGCTTCTTTACGACTGCACTACCCCACTCGACCCTCTCCCCCCAAGTTCCTAACCCCATAACCATGGACTTCTTCGAATTTACCCTCATACCAGTTGCACATGCAAACGTGTCGACCACTCCATCTAAGGCGTTTATGGACATCCCCTCTCTAACCAATACAGTGGTATCATCTACATACCCTATGAGAACAGGCCAAACGCCCCCAGTACCCCCCCAACCCCTCCACTAACGCCCATATGGCGCTCCACCATTCTATAAAAGGGGTCCTGTATGCATGCAAATAAAAGCTGTGACATAGGACACCCCTGTCTAAGACCTCTGCCCATTACAATCCTCCCCCCTAATCTTCCATTAATCTGTACTCTCACCATTGCCCCTCTATATAACGCCTCTACCCATCCCACTATTTCTTCCCCATAGCCCTATTTCCTATGGATAGCTCTCAACGCCTCTCGCTCCACCCTATCATAAGCTCCTTGCCAGTCTAGTGCAACCAAACCCCCCCCCCCTTCCCCCCTTTTTCTTCCACGAAATCCCTTAAAAGACCATGTCCCACCCCCATAGACCTACCTGGCAACCCAAACTGGGTTTCCGATACAACCCTCCCTACAACACACTTGATCCTATTTCCTAAAATTTTCGCAAATAACTTATAATCCACGCATAACAACGATATTGTTCTATAGTCCCTGAGCGAACGCTGTTCCTTACCCTTCCTGGAGTTTACCTGGAGAGAGTTCCGGGGGTCAATGCCCCCGCGGCCCGGTCTGAGACCAGGCCTCCTGGTGGATCACAGCCTGATCAACCAGGCTGTTGCTGCTGGCTGCACGCAAACCAACATACGAGCTACAGCCCGGCTGATCCGGAACTGACTTTAGGTGCTTGTCCAGTGCCAGCTTGAAGACTGCCAGGAGTCTGTTGGTAATCCCCCTTATGTGTGCTGGGAGGCAGTTGAACAGTCTCGGGCCCCTGACACTTATTGTATGGTCTCTTAACGTGCTAGTGACACCCCTGCTTTTCATTGGGGGGATGGTGCATCGTCTGCCAAGTCTTTTGCTTTCGTAATGAGTGATTTTCGTGTGCAAGTTCGGTACTAGTCCCTCTAGGATTTTCCAGGTGTATATAATCATGTATCTCTCCCTCCTGCGTTCCAGGGAATACAGGTTTAGGAACCTCAAGCGCTCCCAATAATTGAGGTGTTTTATCTCCGTTATGCGCGCCGTGAAAGTTCTCTGTACATTTTCTAGGTCGGCAATTTCACCTGCCTTGAAAGGTGCTGTTAGTGTGCAGCAATATTCCAGCCTAGATAGAACAAGTGACCTGAAGAGTGTCATCATGGGCTTGGCCTCCCTAGTTTTGAAGGTTCTCATTATCCATCCTGTCATTTTTCTAGCAGATGCGATTGATACAATGTTATGGTCCTTGAAGGTGAGATCCTCCGACATGATCACTCCCAGGTCTTTGACGTTGGTGTTTCGCTCTATTTTGTGGCCCGAATTTGTTTTGTACTCTGATGACGATTTAATTTCCTCATGTTTACCATATCTGAGTAATTGAAATTTCTCATCGTTGAACTTCATATTGTTTTCTGCAGCCCACTGAAAGATTTGGTTGATGTCTGCCTGGAGCTTTGCAGTGTCTGCAATGGAAGACACTGTCATGCAGATTCGGGTGTCATCTGCAAAGGAAGACACGGTGCTGTGGCTGACATCCTTGTCTATGTCGGATATAAGGATGAGGAACAAGATGGGAGCGAGTACTGTGCCTTGTGGAACAGAGCTTTTCACCGTAGCTGCCTCGGACTTTACTCTGTTGACGACTACTCTCTGTGTTCTGTTAGTGAGGAAATTATAGATCCATCGACCGACTTTTCCTGTTATTCCTTTAGCACGCATTTTGTGCGCTATTACGCCATGGTCACACTTGTCGAAGGCTTTTGCAAAGTCTGTATATATTACATCTGCATTCTTTTTGTCTTCTAGTGCATTTAGGACCTTGTCGTAGTGGTCCAATAGTTGAGACAGACAGGAGCGACCTGTTCTAAACCCATGTTGCCCTGGGTTGTGTAACTGATGGGTTTCTAGATGCGTGGTGATCTTGCTTCTTAGGACCCTTTCAAAGATTTTTATGATATGGGATGTTAGTGCTATTGGTCTGTAGTTCTTTGCTGTTGCTTTACTGCCCCCTTTGTGGAGTGGGGCTATGTCTGTTGTTTTTAGTAACTGTGGGACGACCCCCGTGTCCATGCTCCCTCTCCATAGGATGGAAAAGGCTCGTGATAGGGGCTTCTTGCAGTTCTTGATGAACACAGAGTTCCATGAGTCTGGCCCTGGGGCAGAGTGCATGGGCATGTCATTTATCGCCTGTTCGAAGTCATTTGGCGTCAGGATAACATCGGATAGGCTTGTGTTAATCAAATTTTGTGGCTCTCTCATAAAAAATTCATTTTGATCTTCGACTCTCAGTCTGGTTAGCGGCTTGCTAAAAACTGAGTCATATTGGGACTTGAGTAGCTCACTCATTTCCTTGCTGTCATCTGTGTAGGACCCATCTTGTTTAAGTAGGGGCCCAATACTGGACGTTGTTCTCGATTTTGATTTGGCATAGGAGAAGAAATACTTTGGGTTTCTTTCGATTTCATTTATGGCTTTTAGTTCTTCCCGCGATTCCTGACTCCTAAAGGATTCTTTTAGCTTAAGTTCGATGCTTGCTATTTCTCTGACCAGTGTCTCCCTGCGCATTTCAGATATATTGACCTCTTTTAGCCGCTCTGTTATTCTTTTCCGTCGCCTGTAAAGGGAGCGCCTGTCTCTTTCTATTTTACATCTACTCCTCCTTTTTCTTAGAGGAATAAGCCTTGTGCATACATCGAGTGCCACCGAGTTAATCTGTTCTAGGCATAAGTTTGGGTCTGTGTTGCTTAGTATATCTTCCCAGCTTATATCGGTTAGGACTTGGTTTACTTGGTCCCACTTTATGTTTTTGTTATTGAAGTTGAATTTGGTGAATGCTCCCTCGTGACTAGTCTCATTTTGTCGGTCTGGGGCTCCACGCATACATGTCTGAACCTCAATTATGTTGTGATCTGAGTATATTGTTTTTGATATGGTGACATTTCTTATCAGATCATCATTGTTAGTGAATATGAGGTCTAGTGTATTCTCCAGTCTAGTAGGCTCTATTATTTGCTGGTTTAAATTGAATTTTGTGCAGAGATTTAAAAGCTCGTGTGAGTGTGAGTTTTCATCAGAGCTGCCTCCTGGTGTTATTTCTGCAACAATATTATTTGCTATATTCCTCCATTTTAGGTGCCTTAAGTTGAAATCCCCCAGGAGCAAGATGTTGGGTGCAGGAGCTGGAAGATTTTCCAGACAGTGGTCAATTTTTAACAGCTGTTCCTGGAATTGCTGGGAAGTTGCATCCGGAGGCTTGTAGACTACCACAATGACTAGGTTTTGGTTCTCGACCTTTACTGCTAAAACTTCCACTACGTCATTTGAGGCATTAAGCAGTTCTGTGCAAACAAGTGACTCTGCAATGTACAGGCCAACCCCCCCCCCCTTTTGCCTGTTCACTCTGTCACATCTGTATAGGTTGTAACCTGGGATCCATATTTCGTTGTCCAAGTGATCCTTTATGTGGGTCTCAGTGAAAGCCGCGAACATTGCCTTTGCCTCTGCAAGCAGTCCACGGATGAAAGGTATTTTGTTGTTTGTTGCTGGCTTTAGACCCTGTATATTTGCAAAGAAGAATGTTATCGGACTGGTGGTATTGTTGGTACTGGGGGGGGATTTTTTTTCCGGCATTAGTATCTGTATCTGTTGGTTTGGAGTGGAGGCCATCGACTGTGGTTCCACTCCAGGAATGACTGGATTTGGTGTACGATTTCTGCCATTTCCTGCCAGTTTTTTTTCCTTCCTGGCACTAAAAAACCTCTCCCTCTTGAGTGGCTGTGGCTACCCAGGTTTTCCCATGGCCTGGATGTTTTGTATCTTTTTGTCCCCTTTAGATGGTATGCCTGGCAATTTAAGTTATAGCACAGTCTTTCCTGTACTGAAGAGGTACACATTTCAGGGTGAAAAAGCTTACAGGAAGGGAGTTTGCATTTTCCTGTTGTCATATGGACATGACATTTTCTAGGGTGGTCATAGTTGCATGTCCCATCTGTTTTTCCAGATTTCCCATGCCAGCAGATACCAAGTGCATAGTATGTGCACAGGCTTGGTTTCCGTTTGCCTTGGGTTTCTGTGACTGTATTCCCTGTTGGTGCATGTTTCCCTGTCTTATTCCTATCCTCCCTAGCACCAACAATGGAGCTCCCACCAGTTGTTTTTGGTAATTTATCCTCACTATTGCTATTGGAGTCCTCTTGTTTGCTATTTCCTGCGGTATTTCTAGTTTGCAATATTGGTTTTATCTTATCTTTGACTACACTTGTTTCCCTACTATGGCTCCTGTCCTCTATGAGGTCATTTATATGTATTCCTTCCTGCGTATAATTCCCGACTACCTGGACAAAATCTCCAGCTTCACCATTACTGTCTCCCAGGACAGTATCTCCAGCTTCACCATTTCTGTCTCCCAGGACAGCACCTCCAGCTTCACCATTACTGTCTCCCAGGACAGCACTATCAGCCCCACATTTACTGACTACCAGGACATCACCTCCAGCCTTACAGTTTGTGACTACATGGCCAGTATCAAGGGCAGTACCATTCAGCCCAGACTTTTTATGTTCCCATCTGTTGTAGAAAGCTTCCAGGTTTTCTATGAAAGCAGCTTTGATGTTGTCCTCTTTTAATACCCTTGTGATTTTAGTCCACAGATTTTCCTCATTTGGGCATACCCAAAAACACTTCTCTGTTTTAATACTGCTTGTAGCTAGTTCTGGGATATCTGCACAAGGAGCGTGACACCAATTTCCACAAAAATGACAATTTATTCATGTGGAAGCCCGTTTGTTTGACTGACCACAGACTACACACAGCTTCATAATGATGTGAATGGTTGATTTACTGCAATTCTACTAGCAACCTCTTGAATATTATATTAATAACCTTAAATGAAGCTCTAGCTATTTGTATTTCTGTTTCTAACTCTTTTTGTATATTGGACAGCTTACCGTCACGTTCCTGATTTTTAATGTTTGTGTTTATAAGGGCGCCTACAAACCCATCCGTTTACAGTCTGCTTTATTGTCCAACGAAACTGTTTGAAACCAGTCCCGGGTTCGGACCAGTCAAGGGTTCGGACCAGTCAAGGGTTCGGACCAGTCGATCTGCTCTGATCAGTGGGTCACTTATTTAAAACATACTGGTCGGTGATTTGAGCTAACACATGAAGGATCTACTGGAAATTATCTACCCGAGTAATATGTGATTTGACTGATACAAAAGTATAACTTGCGTGTTGAAGAGCCGGTGATATCTGGCAGCTCCTACAATGACGTACAGTCGACCTCTTTGTTTATCAATCGCTGTATCTGGCTTTTCTATTTTTGTTTTTTCCGTCTCCACCACAATAAATGCTATATTATCACTATAGTTGACTGGTGCAAATTTTGGAGGAAGGACGCTTTTTCTGTAGTAATAATTGCTTCTCGTTGTGTATATTGCGACCGCTGGTAACTACAGGTTATATGAAATTCACAGTAACGTCTGGTATTTCAAGAAAAAGAACTAATGAAAGTCACTCCACTCCACTAAGTACCATTATAATACTGGTTAGTTGCTACTACAACACTGTATTCTGCTATTCACTGGTATCACTAGATTATATGCGAGTACACTAGCAAGCCAGGATGATTATTAAAAACAGCTGACCTGTGGTAAGTTTCTGGCGACTTCTGGCACCTGCCTCTATAGGCTTATCACTTCATTTACAAATTCACCTGTTTTCAAATGACACTTTAGCCTTTATCATCAATATACTAGGGAGCCACTGTAGTATACACTATACACTATGTATACTCAATGCTTTCAGGGAGACTTTCTTTCCTCTGACACAAAGTTCAATTATTATTATTTTTTTCACACGGGAAACAGGCCTATGATTCCCCTCTGGCAGTAAACTCTGCTAGGTAATGCACACTAATTCTCCTTTTTTTACTCAGTATATAATGTTTTCCGCCCAAGATTGGTTCCAGGCGCTAGAGGGATGTATCGTATAGGATTGATGACACAAAATAAAGTTCTAGCACGTAAGAGCGACCGTGAAAACAAGAGAAAAACCGGGACAACGAAAAACCGGGACAACTACAGCTGTTGCCTGTCTTTCACCCAACCTTCCCCTTACCTTCATCAAGTTTAGTAACCTCACCAAAAAACCTTTTAATAACTCCCAATGCTGTTGATAAAACTTCGCCGACAGTCCATCGATTCCCGGTGCTTTGCCCTTTCGCATGGCACTCAAAGCTCTCCATATTTCCCCCTCAGTTATGTCCCCCCCCAAAGCTTCCCTATCACTGTGTCCTAACCTACATGGCACACTTCCACACACCCTCTCTAAATCCCCTAATCCTACCCCTTCCTCCTGCCAATACTTTTCGTACCACTTATCCGCAAACAACCCCATCCCATCCGTAGTGTGGATAACCTGTGTCTCCCTATACCCTCCCACCGACTCAAGAACCTCCAAACATGGAATAGCTGTCGCCTGCTGACGTTGTTTTTGTCTGCGCAACACACACGAGGACGGCCTATCTCCCCATAACACTTCCTCCACCCCCGCCATAACTTATGTATTAGGGAGGTAATATGTGTTCCATCGGCCTCACGCTCTCTTTGTTTACACTCACGTTTCTCCTCCTCACCTACAGGTGGCACACCGGCGCCGCCAACCCGCCAAATTTGGCTCACTCTATGTCACCCCATCTTCATCGCACAATAAATAAAATAAAATTTATACAAATTTTATTTTAAACTTTCTGAAACATATTTACAAAGTTAAAAATGAAGTTTTTTTTACACTTGCGAGCATGTAACAAATCACTTTCCCATTAAAAACCCCCAAATGCAGTCTCCCATCATGTTTTCATTATAAGATCTCTTATATCTGTGTTCAAAGTTCATTATATCTTGGTGGAAGCGCTCCCCTTGCTCCTCTAAGTATACTCTCATATTCTCCTTGAAATTGTCAAGATGAGCATCAAGAATATGGACCTTAAGGGGCATCCTACACATCATTTGGCCATAGCTTTTTGCCAAGGACTCAACAAGTTCCACATAATTGTCAGCCTTGTTGTTGCCCAGAAAGCCCTGTGCTACAACAACAAAACTCTCCCAGGCTTCCTTTTCCTTCTCTGCGAGCTTCTTTGGAGATTCTGAGCATTCCATGCTTTTCCTGACAATGCCAGCCTTCACCTTTGCCTCTGACAGCTTGGAAAGGAAGTCATGAAGATACATAAAAGCTGCAGACTCTTTGTCGAAGAGCTGTAACAAACTGTTTCATTAGCCCTAGTTTGATGTATAATGGAGGGAACAGAACCTTTTGAGAATCAACCAGTGGCTTATATCTGATATATCTTCCTACTGAGAATTCAGTTCTTGGAGGCCAGTGTTTCCTCTGGTAATGTGCTGCTCTGTCTCTACTATCCCAGTGAGAAAGATAACAGGGAAACTTTGTAGTCCTTCAAGTCCCATCATAAATGCCACCATTTTGAAGTCTCCAGTAATTTTCCAGCCATACTTATCATAGTTCAAAGCTTCCAGTAGATGTCTGACACTGTTGTAGCCAAGAGAAGAGTTGAATATTTGTTCCCATTGTGCAGAAGTAGAGCTTTTAGGCTTCTGGAGAAGCTGTCACTGAAGAGTCTTCACTCATCTGGATTGCATGCAATTCCAATTGCATCAAACAGGCCTGATGCATCATTACAGTAGCACAACATGTCTTCATTAGTGAAAAAGCTAGAGAAATGTTGGTGATGTTTTCTTTGGCTTGTCACTTGCACACTTTCATCCACCAAGTCCCACTCCTTGAGCCTTGTAATCAAAAACTCAGCATTTGACTTTATCAAACCAAGATCTCTGATAAGGTCACTGAGGTCTGTTTGGTTTGGGTAGTAAGGATTCCTCCCAACAGCTGCATCTGTGAGATCATAGTCTTGTTCATTGCACTCTTCATTTTCTGATTTGCTGCTTTCTTCTTCTGATGGTTGACTTCTTTCTGGAGGTGTAGGTACAGGAAGATCAGCACTGTGTGGTACTGGTACAATAGAAGAGGAAGAATCTGGATAAGAAATAGCAGGTGCATTTTTCCCAGTTCGGTGTTAGGAAGGATCCACCAGACAGAAGTAGCAGTTGGCTGAGTGATCAGTGGGTTCACGTCATATTCTAGCAACACCAAACTTCATGGCTCTTTTTTCTCCTATATACCATCCTGTAAAAGAACACAAAAATTAGTTTCTGTTACATACATTTCATTTAAAAAAAATGTTCCTATTCAAGATTTTACAATTCACATAACTAATGACTTTCTTACCTTCCAATGTTTTCTTACAATGTTCACAAGCAACATGAGGCGCCCAGGTCTTGTCTTGGTCCACAACTGGCATGACAAAATATGCTTCATAAGCTTCACACATTTTTTAAGATGCTGCTACAGAGAACTTCTTTGCTCTTATCTTAATGAATTAACCCCATATGTAGCAGAATGCATCTGGAGAATGACTGCAGCCTCTTGATGCCATTTCACTTCTTCCGATGTGTCTTCTCAGACAGACAGAGCTGAACTGAATGCTGGTTTGTGAGCCACTGCTTTTATATTTGCCAGCAAAACCCTAGAACATAATAGTTTAACATCAGTCGTTCTTGAAAGTGTTCCAGAAGTGTCCTGACAACAAAAGCAAAGTTCTGGGACCAAAGCTGCGTTTTTAAATTTTGTTTAGTTATAAAGAATTTAGAAATGATGTTTATTTCCCAGGAACACGACAAAAATGAAATTTTATTAAATTGTGTAATATAACAATATCTTCATTTGCATAAGTACACGTACTAGACATTCAGGCCTAGCTGACATCAGTCACATGTTCAAATATAGAAAACCGTTTGTTATGCAGAGCATTTTGGTGTTGGTCGCATCCTGCGACAAAACTGATCTAATTTGCGGGAAATACTCTGCCTAACAAATGGCTTTCTATATAGTAGTATGTCACTGATGTCTGCCAGGACTGTATACCTTGTACATGTGCATAGGTAAGTAAGTAAGTTTATTCAGGTATACACAAATACAATTACATAGATTATCATACATAGCAGCAAATGTGTAAAGAAGCTACGATAACCCAAAAAAGTCAGACAAACCATACCACGGGCGGGGATAGAACCCCGCCCGTGGTATGGTTTGTTTGCAATCGTGTCATTACGATTTCGTGAGTCAAGTCAGACAAAGTGACATTTCCATTCGGGTTATTATTATAATTTTCTTCAACCCAAATTGAAATAAATCACTTTGTTTGACTTTTTGGGTTATCCTAGGTTCTCTACATATATTGTGCTAGGTATAATAATCTATGTAACTGTATTTGGGTATAACTGAATGAACTTAATTAACTTTGGTCGAAGCTCCTTTTCAGAGCGCCGGAAGTCAGGGCTCGATACGACGTACACTGTCAGTGGCCCTATAAACAACAACAACAACAACAACAACACTTGTGTTGGTGGGTGGGTGTGACAAAGTCAACAATAAACAGTGTTTGTGGTGTCTAACACAGGTGAGTAACACCTACCTTTGTTACAATATAACATTCATGTGTTAGATGATACATAGAGAGAGTTTGACCCATGAAATATAATATATTAAGGTGACGAGGCGCCAGACATGATCATATCTCCGTCCGTCTTGTTGAGTGTTAGGTGCTCAGGTGTTGAGTGTGTTAGGTGCTCAGGTGTTGAGTGTGTTAGGTGCTCAGGTGTTGAGTGTGTTAGGTGCTCAGGTGTTGAGTGTGTTAGGTGCTCAGGTGTTGAGTGTGTTAGGTGCTCAGGTGTTGACTGTGTTAGGTGCTCAGGTGTTGAGTGCGTTAGGTGCTCAGGTGTTGAGTGTGTTAGGTGCTCAGGTGTTGAGTGTGTTAGGTGCTCAGGTGTTGAGTGTTAGGTGCTCAGGTGTTGACTGTGTTAGGTGCTCAGGTGTTGAGTGTGTTAGGTGCTCAGGTGTTGAGTGTGTTAGGTGCTCAGGTGTTGAGTGTGTTAGGTGCTCAGGTATTGACTGTGTTAGGTGCTCAGGTGTTGAGTGTTAGGTGCTCAGGTGTTGAGTGTGTTAGGTGCTCAGGTGTTGAGTGTGTTAGGTGTTGAGTGTGTTAGGTGCTCAGGTGTTGAGTGTGTTAGGTGCTCAGGTGTTGAGTGTGTTAGGTGCTCAGGTGTTGAGTGTGTTAGGTGCTCAGGTGTTGAGTGTGTTAGGTGCTCAGGTGTTGAGTGTGTTAGGTGCTCAGGTGTTGAGTGTGTTAGGTGCTCAGGTGTTGAGTGTGTTAGGTGCTCAGGTGTTGAGTGTGTTAGGTGCTCAGGTGTTGAGTGTGTTAGGTGCTCAGGTGTTGAGTGTGTTAGGTGCTCAGGTGTTGAGTGTGTTAGGTGCTCAGGTGTTGAGTGTGTTAGGTGCTCAGGTGTTGAGTGTGTTAGGTGCTCAGGTGTTGAGTGTGTTAGGTGCTCAGGTGTTGAGTGTGTTAGGTGCTCAGGTGTTGAGTGTGTTAGGTGCTCAGGTGTTGAGTGTGTTAGGTGCTCAGGTGTTGAGTATATTAGGTGCTCAGGTGTTGAGTGTGTTAGGTGCTCAGGTGTTGAGTGTGTTAGGTGCTCAGGTGTTGAGTGTGTTAGGTGCTCAGGTGTTGAGTGTGTTAGGTGCTCAGGTGTTGAGTATATTAGGTGCTCAGGTGTTGAGTGTGTCAGGTGTTGAGTGTGTTAGGTGCTCAGGTGTTGAGTGTGTTAGGTGCTCAGGTGTTGAGTGTGTTAGGTGCTCAGGTGTTGAGTGTGTTAGGTGCTCAGGTGTTGAGTATATTAGGTGCTCAGGTGTTGAGTGTGTTAGGTGCTCAGGTGTTGAGTGTGTTAGGTGCTCAGGTGTTGACTGTGTTAGGTGCTCAGGTGTTGAGTGCGTTAGGTGCTCAGGTGTTGAGTGTGTTAGGTGCTCAGGTGTTGAGTGTGTTAGGTGCTCAGGTGTTGAGTGTTAGGTGCTCAGGTGTTGACTGTGTTAGGTGCTCAGGTGTTGAGTGTGTTAGGTGCTCAGGTGTTGAGTGTGTTAGGTGCTCAGGTGTTGAGTGTGTTAGGTGCTCAGGTGTTGACTGTTAGGTGCTCAGGTGTTGAGTGTTAGGTGCTCAGGTGTTGAGTGTGTTAGGTGCTCAGGTGTTGAGTGTGTTAGGTGTTGAGTGTGTTAGGTGCTCAGGTGTTGAGTGTGTTAGGTGCTCAGGTGTTGAGTGTGTTAGGTGCTCAGGTGTTGAGTGTGTTAGGTGCTCAGGTGTTGAGTGTGTTAGGTGCTCAGGTGTTGAGTGTGTTAGGTGCTCAGGTGTTGAGTGTGTTAGGTGCTCAGGTGTTGAGTGTGTTAGGTGCTCAGGTGTTGAGTGTGTTAGGTGCTCAGGTGTTGAGTGTGTTAGGTGCTCAGGTGTTGAGTGTGTTAGGTGCTCAGGTGTTGAGTGTGTTAGGTGCTCAGGTGTTGAGTGTGTTAGGTGCTCAGGTGTTGAGTGTGTTAGGTGCTCAGGTGTTGAGTGTGTTAGGTGCTCAGGTGTTGAGTGTGTTAGGTGCTCAGGTGTTGAGTGTGTTAGGTGCTCAGGTGTTGAGTGTGTTAGGTGCTCAGGTGTTGAGTGTGTTAGGTGCTCAGGTGTTGAGTGTGTTAGGTGCTCAGGTGTTGAGTGTGTTAGGTGCTCAGGTGTTGAGTGTGTTAGGTGCTCAGGTGTTGAGTGTGTTAGGTGCTCAGGTGTTGAGTGTGTTAGGTGCTCAGGTGTTGAGTGTGTTAGGTGCTCAGGTGTTGAGTGTGTTAGGTGCTCAGGTGTTGAGTATATTAGGTGCTCAGGTGTTGAGTGTGTTAGGTGCTCAGGTGTTGAGTGTGTTAGGTGCTCAGGTGTTGAGTGTGTTAGGTGCTCAGGTGTTGAGTGTGTTAGGTGCTCAGGTGTTGAGTATATTAGGTGCTCAGGTGTTGAGTGTGTCAGGTGTTGAGTGTGTTAGGTGCTCAGGTGTTGAGTGTGTTAGGTGCTCAGGTGTTGAGTGTGTTAGGTGCTCAGGTGTTGAGTGTGTTAGGTGCTCAGGTGTTGAGTATATTAGGTGCTCAGGTGTTGAGTGTGTTAGGTGCTCAGGTGTTGAGTGTGTTAGGTGCTCAGGTGTTGACTGTGTTAGGTGCTCAGGTGTTGAGTGCGTTAGGTGCTCAGGTGTTGAGTGTGTTAGGTGCTCAGGTGTTGAGTGTGTTAGGTGCTCAGGTGTTGAGTGTGTTAGGTGCTCAGGTGTTGAGTGTGTTAGGTGCTCAGGTGTTGAGTGTGTTAGGTGCTCAGGTGTTGAGTGTGTTAGGTGCTCAGGTGTTGAGTGTGTTAGGTGCTCAGGTGTTGACTGTGTTAGGTGCTCAGGTGTTGAGTGTTAGGTGCTCAGGTGTTGAGTGTGTTAGGTGCTCAGGTGTTGAGTGTGTTAGGTGCTCAGGTGTTGAGTGTGTTAGGTGCTCAGGTGTTGAGTGTGTTAGGTGCTCAGGTGTTGAGTGTGTTAGGTGCTCAGGTGTTGAGTGTGTTAGGTGCTCAGGTGTTGAGTGTTAGGTGCTCAGGTGTTGAGTGTGTTAGGTGCTCAGGTGTTGAGTGTGTTAGGTGCTCAGGTGTTGAGTGTGTTAGGTGCTCAGGTGTTGAGTGTGTTAGGTGCTCAGGTGTTGAGTGTGTTAGGTGCTCAGGTGTTGAGTGTGTTAGGTGCTCAGGTGTTGAGTGTGTTAGGTGCTCAGGTGTTGAGTGTGTTAGGTGCTCAGGTGTTGAGTGTGTTAGGTGCTCAGGTGTTGAGTGTGTTAGGTGCTCAGGTGTTGAGTGTGTTAGGTGCTCAGGTGTTGAGTGTGTTAGGTGCTCAGGTGTTGAGTGTGTTAGGTGCTCAGGTGTTGAGTGTGTTAGGTGCTCAGGTGTTGAGTGTGTTAGGTGCTCAGGTGTTGAGTGTGTTAGGTGCTCAGGTGTTGAGTGTGTTAGGTGCTCAGGTGTTGAGTGTGTTAGGTGCTCAGGTGTTGAGTGTGTTAGGTGCTCAGGTGTTGAGTGTGTTAGGTGCTCAGGTGTTGAGTGTGTTAGGTGCTCAGGTGTTGAGTGTGTTAGGTGCTCAGGTGTTGAGTGTGTTAGGTGCTCAGGTGTTGAGTGTGTTAGGTGCTCAGGTGTTGAGTGTGTTAGGTGCTCAGGTGTTGAGTGTGTTAGGTGCTCAGGTGTTGAGTGTGTTAGGTGCTCAGGTGTTGAGTATATTAGGTGCTCAGGTGTTGAGTGTGTTAGGTGCTCAGGTGTTGAGTGTGTTAGGTGCTCAGGTGTTGAGTGTGTTAGGTGCTCAGGTGTTGAGTGTGTTAGGTGCTCAGGTGTTGAGTATATTAGGTGCTCAGGTGTTGAGTGTGTCAGGTGTTGAGTGTGTTAGGTGCTCAGGTGTTGAGTGTGTTAGGTGCTCAGGTGTTGAGTGTGTTAGGTGCTCAGGTGTTGAGTGTGTTAGGTGCTCAGGTGTTGAGTATATTAGGTGCTCAGGTGTTGAGTGTGTTAGGTGCTCAGGTGTTGAGTGTGTTAGGTGCTCAGGTGTTGACTGTGTTAGGTGCTCAGGTGTTGAGTGCGTTAGGTGCTCAGGTGTTGAGTGTGTTAGGTGCTCAGGTGTTGAGTGTGTTAGGTGCTCAGGTGTTGAGTGTTAGGTGCTCAGGTGTTGACTGTGTTAGGTGCTCAGGTGTTGAGTGTGTTAGGTGCTCAGGTGTTGAGTGTGTTAGGTGCTCAGGTGTTGAGTGTGTTAGGTGCTCAGGTGTTGACTGTGTTAGGTGCTCAGGTGTTGAGTGTTAGGTGCTCAGGTGTTGAGTGTGTTAGGTGCTCAGGTGTTGAGTGTGTTAGGTGTTGAGTGTGTTAGGTGCTCAGGTGTTGAGTGTGTTAGGTGCTCAGGTGTTGAGTGTGTTAGGTGCTCAGGTGTTGAGTGTGTTAGGTGCTCAGGTGTTGAGTGTGTTAGGTGCTCAGGTGTTGAGTGTGTTAGGTGCTCAGGTGTTGAGTGTGTTAGGTGCTCAGGTGTTGAGTGTGTTAGGTGCTCAGGTGTTGAGTGTGTTAGGTGCTCAGGTGTTGAGTGTGTTAGGTGCTCAGGTGTTGAGTGTCTTAGGTGCTCAGGTGTTGAGTGTGTTAGGTGCTCAGGTGTTGAGTGTGTTAGGTGCTCAGGTGTTGAGTGTGTTAGGTGCTCAGGTGTTGAGTGTGTTAGGTGCTCAGGTGTTGAGTGTGTTAGGTGCTCAGGTGTTGAGTGTGTTAGGTGCTCAGGTGTTGAGTGTGTCAGGTGTTGAGTGTGTTAGGTGCTCAGGTGTTGAGTGTTAGGTGCTCAGGTGTTGAGTGTGTTAGGTGCTCAGGTGTTGAGTGTGTTAGGTGCTCAGGTGTTGAGTATATTAGGTGCTCAGGTGTTGAGTGTGTTAGGTGCTCAGGTGTTGAGTGTGTTAGGTGCTCAGGTGTTGAGTGTGTTAGGTGCTCAGGTGTTGAGTGTGTTAGGTGCTCAGGTGTTGAGTGTGTTAGGTGCTCAGGTGTTGAGTGTGTTAGGTGCTCAGGTGTTGAGTGTTAGGTGCTCAGGTGTTGAGTGTGTTAGGTGCTCAGGTGTTGAGTGTGTTAGGTGCTCAGGTGTTGAGTGTGTTAGGTGTTGAGTGTGTCAAGTGCTCAGGTGTTGAGTGTGTTAGGTGCTCAGGTGTTGAGTGTGTTAGGTGTTGAGTGTGTCAGGTGTTGAGTGTGTCAAGTGCTCAGGTGTTGAGTGTTAGGTGCTCAGATGTTGAATGTGTTAGGTGCTCAGGTGTTGAGTGTGTCAGGTGTTGAGTGTGTCAAGTGCTCAGATGTTGAGTGTGTTAGGTGCTCAGGTGTTGAGTGTGTTAGGTGCTCAGGTGTTGAGTGTGTTAGGTGCTCAGGTGTTGAGTGTGTCAGGTGTTGAGTGTGTCAAGTGCTCAGGTGTTGAGTGTGTTAGGTGCTCAGGTGTTGAGTGTGTTAGGTGCTCAGGTGTTGAGTGTGTCAGGTGTTGAGTGTGTCAAGTGCTCAGGTGTTGAGTGTGTTAGGTGCTCAGGTGTTGAGTGTGTTATCATTATTAATATGGTGTGCTCTAGAATAATAAAACACTCTTAGCAATTTTAATGTGTACCTGTGAGCCAGCACATGTGTAAGTTCATTTAGGCACATGTACACATTAGTATAATTATCAGAGTACCTGGAGTTTACCTGGAGAGAGTTTCGGGGGTCAATGCCCCCGCGGCCCGGTCTGTGACCAGGCCTCCTGGTGGATCAGCGCCTGATCAACCAGGCTGTTGCTGCTGGCTGCACGCAAACCAACGTACGAGCCACAGCCCGGCTGATCAGGAACTGACTTTAGGTGCTTGTCAGTGCCAGCTTGAAGACTGCCAGGGGTCTGTTGGTAATCCCCCTTATGTGTGCTGGGAGGCAGTTGAACAGTCTCGGGCCCCTGACACTTATTGTATGGTCTCTTAACGTGCTAGTGACACCCCTGCTTTTCATTGGGGGGATGGTGCATCGTCTGCCAAGTCTTTTGCTTTCGTAGTGAGTGATTTTCGTGTGCAAGTTCGGTACTAGTCCCTCTAGGATTTTCCAGGTGTATATAATCATGTATCTCTCCCTCCTGCGTTCCAGGGAATACAGGTTTAGAAACCTCAAGCGCTCCCAGTAATTGAGGTGTTTTATCTCCGTTATGCGCGCCGTGAAAGTTCTCTGTACATTTTCTAGGTCGGCAATTTCACCTGCCTTGAAAGGTGCTGTTAGAGTGCAGCAATATTCCAGCCTAGATAGAACAAGTGACCTGAAGAGTGTCATCATGGGCTTGGCCTCCCTAGTTTTGAAGGTTCTCATTATCCATCCTGTCATTTTTCTAGCAGATGCGATTGATACAATGTTATGGTCCTTGAAGGTGAGATCCTCCGACATAATCACTCCCAGGTCTTTGACGTTTGTGTTTCGCTCTATTTTGTGGCCAGAATTTGTTTTGTACTCTGATGAAGATTTAATTTCCTCATGTTTACCATATCTGAGTAATTGAAATTTCTCATCGTTGAACTTCATATTGTTTTCTGCAGCCCACTGAAAGATTTGGTTGATGTCCGCCTGGAGCCTTGCAGTGTCTGCAATGGAAGACACTGTCATGCAGATTCGGGTGTCATCTGCAAAGGAAGACACGGTGCTGTGGCTGACATCCTTGTCTATGTCGGATATGAGGATGAGGAACAAGATGGGAGCTAGTACTGTGCCTTGTGGAACAGAGCTTTTCACCGTAGCTGCCTCGGACTTTACTCTGTTAACGACTACTCTCTGTGTTCTGTTAGTGAGGAAATTATAGATCCATCGACCGACTTTTCCTGTTATTCCTTTAGCGCGCATTTTGTGCGCTATTACGCCATGGTCACACTTGCCGAAGGCTTTTGCAAAGTCTGTATATATTACATCTGCATTCTTTTTGTCTTCTAGTGCATTTAGGACCTTGTCGTAGTGATCCAGTAGTTGAGACAGACAGGAGCGACCTGTTCTAAACCCATGTTGCCCTGGGTTGTGTAACTGATGGGTTTCTAGATGGGTGGTGATCTTGCTTCTTAGGACCCTTTCAATGATTTTTATGATATGGGATGTTAGTGCTATTGGTCTGTAGTTCTTTGCTGTTGCTTTACTGCCCCCTTTGTGGAGTGGGGCTATGTCTGTTGTTTTTAGTAACTGAGGGACGACCCCCGTGTCCATGCTCCCTCTCCATAGGATGGAAAAGGCTCGTGATAGGGGCTTCTTGCAGTTCTTGATGAACACAGAGTTCCATGAGTCTGGCCCTGGGGCAGAGTGCATGGGCATGTCATTTATCCCCTGTTCGAAGTCATTTGGCGTCAGGATAACATCGGATAGGCTTGTGTTAATCAAATTTTGTGGCTCTCTCATAAAAAATTCATTTTGATCTTCGACTCTCAGTCTGGTTAGCGGCTTGCTAAAAACTGAGTCATATTGGGACTTGAGTAGCTCACTCATTTCCTTGCTGTCATCTGTGTAGGACCCATCTTGTTTAAGTAGGGGCCCAATACTGGGCGTTGTTCTCGATTTTGATTTGGCATAGGAGAAGAAATACTTTGGGTTTCTTTCGATTTCATTTATAGCTTTTAGTTCTTCCCGCGATTCCTGACTCCTAAAGGATTCTTTTAGCTTAAGTTCGATGCTTGCTATTTCTCTGACCAGTGTCTCCCTGCGCATTTCAGATATATTGACCTCTTTTAGCCGCTCTGTTATTCTTTTCCGTCACCTGTAAAGGGAGCTCCTGTCTCTTTCTATTTTACATATACTCCTCCTTTTTCTTAGAGGAATAAGCCTTGTGCATACATCGAGTGCCACCGAGTTAATCTGTTCTAGGCATAAGTTTGGGTCTGTGTTGCTTAGTATATCTTCCCAGCTTATATCGGTTAGGACTTGGTTTACTTGGTCCCACTTTATGTTTTTGTTATTGAAGTTGAATTTGGTGAATGCTTCCTCGTGACTAGTCTCATTTTGTCGGTCTGGGGCTCCACGCATACATGTCTGAACCTCAATTATGTTGTGATCTGAGTATATTGTTTTTGATATGGTGACATTTCTTATCAGATCATCATTGTTAGTGAATATGAGGTCTAGTGTATTCTCCAGTCTAGTAGGCTCTATTATTTGCTGGTTTAAATTGAATTTTGTGCAGAGATTTAAAAGCTCGTGTGAGTGTGAGTTTTCATCAGAGCTGCCTCTTGGTGTTATTACTGCAACAATATTATTTGCTATATTCCTCCATTTTAGGTGCCTTAAGTTGAAATCCCCCAGGAGCAAGATGTTGGGTGCAGGAGCTGGAAGATTTTCCAGACAGTGGTCAATTTTTAACAGCTGTTCCTGGAATTGCTGGGATGTTGCATCCGGAGGCTTGTAGACTACCACAATGACTAGGTTTTGGTTCTCGACCTTTACTGCTAAAACTTCCACTACGTCATTTGAGGCATTAAGCAGTTCTGTGCAAACAAGTGACTCTGCAATGTACAGGCCAACCCCCCCCTTTTGCCTGTTCACTCTGTCACATCTGTATAGGTTGTAACCTGGGATCCATATTTCGTTGTCCAAGTGATCCTTTATGTGGGTCTCAGTGAAAGCCGCGAACATTGCCTTTGCCTCTGCAAGCAGTCCACGGATGAAAGGTATTTTGTTGTTTGTTGCTGGCTTTAGACCCTGTATATTTGCAAAGAAGAATGTTATCGGACTGGTGGTATTGTTGGTACTGGGGGGGGATTTTTTTTCCGGCATTAGTATCTGTATCTGTTGGTTTGGAGTGGAGGCCATCGACTGTGGTTCCACTCCAGGAATGACTGGATTTGGTGTACGATTTCTGCCATTTCCTGCCAGTTTTTTTTCCTTCCTGGCACTAAAAAACCTCTCCCTCTTGAGTGGCTGTGGCTACCCAGGTTTTCCCATGGCCTGGATGTTTTGTATCTTTTTGTCCCCTTTAGATGGTATGCCTGGCAATTTAAGTTATAGCACAGTCTTTCCTGTACTGAAGAGGTACACATTTCAGGGTGAAAAAGCTTACAGGAAGGGAGTTTGCATTTTCCTGTTGTCATATGGGCATGGCATTTTCTAGGGTGGTCATAGTTGCACGTCCCATCTGTTTTTCCAGATTTCCCATGCCAGCAGATACCAAGTGCATAGTATGTGCACAGGCTTGCTTTCCGCTTGCCTTGGGTTTCTTTGATTGTATTCCCTGTTGGTGCATGTTTCCCTGTCTTACTTCTATCCTCCCTAGCACCAACAATGGAGCTCCCACCAGTTGTTTTTGGTAATTTATCCTCACTATTGCTATTGGAGTCCTCTTGTTTGCTATTTCCTGCGGTATTTCTAGTTTGCAATATTGGTTTTATCTTATCTTTGACTACACTTGTTTCCCTACTATGGCTCCTGTCCCCTATGAGGTCATTTATATGTATTCCTTCCTGCGTATAATTCCCGACTACCTGGACAAAATCTCCAGCTTCACCATTACTGTCTCCCAGGACAGTATCTCCAGCTTCACCATTTCTGTCTCCCAGGACAGCACCTCCAGCTTCACCATTACTGTCTCCCAGGACAGCACCTCCAGCTTCACCATTACTCTCTCCCAGGACAGCACTATCAGCCCCACATTTACTGACTACCAGGACATCACCTCCAGCCTTACAGTTTGTGACTACATGGCCAGTATCAAGGGCAGTACCATTCAGCCCAGACTTTTTATGTTCCCATCTGTTGTAGAAAGCTTCCAGGTTTTCTATGAAAGCAGCTTTGATGTTGTCCTCTTTTAATACCCTTGTGGTTTTAGTCCACAGATTTTCCTCATTTGGGCATATCCAGAAACACTTCTCTGTTTTAATACTGCTTGTAGCTAGTTCTGGGATATCTGCACAAGGGGCGTGACACCAATTTCCACAAAAATGACAATTTATCCATGTGGAAGCCCGTTTGTTTGACTGACCACAGACTACACACAGCTTCATAATGATTTGAATGGTTGATTTACTGCAATTCTACTAGCAACCTCTTGAATATTATATTAATAACCTTAAATGAAGCTCTAGCTATTTGTATTTCTGTTTCTAACTCTTTTTGTATATTGGACAGCTTACCGTCACGTTCCTGATTTTTAATGTTTGTGTTTATAAGGGCGCCTACAACCCCATCCGTTTACAGTCTGCTTTATTGTCCAACGAAACTGTTTGAAACCAGTCCCGGGTTCGGACCAGTCAAGGGTTCGGACCAGTCAAGGGTTCGGACCAGTCGATCTGCTCTGATCAGTGGGTCACTTATTTAAAACATACTGGTCGGTGATTTGAGCTAACACATGAAGGATCTACTGGAAATTATCTACCCGAGTAATATGTGATTTGACTGATACAAAAGTATAACTTGCGTGTTGAAGAGCCGGTGATATCTGGCAGCTCCTACAATGACGAACGGTCACCTCCTTGTTTATCAATCGCTGTATCTGGCTTTTCTATTTTTTTTTTTTTTCCGTCTCCACCACAATAAATGCTATATTATCACTATAGTTGACTGGTGCAATTTTGGAGGAAGGACGCTTTTTCTGTAGTAATAATTGCTTCTCGTTGTGTATATTGCGACCGCTGGTAACTACAGGTTATATGAAATTCACAGTAACGTCTCGTATTTCAAGAAAGAGAAACTAATGAAAGTCACTCCACTCCAGTAAGTACCATTATAATACTGGTTAGTTGCTACTACAACACTGTATTCTGCTATTCACTGGTATCACTAGATTATATGCGAGTACACTAGCAGGCCAGTAAGATTATTAAAAACAGCTGACCTGTGGTAAGTTTCTGGCGACTTCTGGCACTTTCCTCTATAGGCTTATCACTTCATTTACAAATTCACCTGTTTTCAAATGACACTTTAGCCTTTATCATCAATATACTAGGGAGCCACTGTAGTATACACTATACACTATGTATACTCAATGTTATCAGGGAGACTTTCTTTCCTCTGACATGAAAAGTTCAATTATTATTATTTTTTTCCACACGGGACACAGGCCTATGATTCCCCTCTGGCAGTAAACTCTGCTACGTAGTGCACACTAATTCTCCTTTTTTGACTCAGTATATAATGTTTTCCGCCCAAGATTGGTTCCAGGCGCTAGAGGGATGTATCGTATAGGATTGATGACACAAATTAAAGTTCTAGCACGTAAGAGCGACCGTGAAAACACGAGAAAACCCGGAGCACAACGAGGCACACTGACACGCTGACAAGAGTACATGAAATACTCTTTAAAACATTTGAAATTTTGGAAAATTTCTAGACATAATGGAGAAATGCGATGCTCATGAAGAATGTAAACAAAGCAGGTGGGGCACGGTTGTTGTATTAGAAAGTCAGGTGAGGGGAGCCATATAGTGAGTTTTGGTCATAATTTGAAATGCCCATATTAGCAAAATGCCATAAGGCAAAATACCAAGAAGCAGGACCCTACTGTACATGTACTTGTAGAGATGAAAATATTTTTACTGTTATTTGTTTCCTTTTTCCCATTTGCACAAAAAGAGAGTTATTTTACTGACAGCTTCTAAATGTAGTTTAGTCAATATTTTACACTTTTTAATTCATACAACCAGTATACTGTACTAGCCTTTAGGTGAATTAGCCGTTAATCGAATTAATTTTCCCCATGAGAAATTATGGAAATAGAATTGATCCATTCCAGACACTCAAAAGTATTAAACAAAATAGTTTTTTTTTTTACATGATATATACATTTCCCTACACAGAAACCAATGGTACATGCAAAATAAACAATTGAATGCCACTTACCTTTATTGTGGAGTTACTGATGAATGATGAGCAAGGAGCAGGGGAGATTCAGGTGCTCTATTGTTTGGAAGGGGAATCACCTTCCATAAAGACTTCAGGTACCAAGTCCTTTGCTGGGGTTACCTCCCTTCTTGGTTTTTTAATGCCACTAGGACCAGCTTGAGAGTCACTGGACCCCTGTCGGACAAAATATCTGTCCGGAGAGCTCTGTTTCTCATGTCCCCTTAGGATTTCCCTAAAATGGGACACAACAGTGTCATTGTACATGTTGTCAATACGGCTTGCAACAGCTGTGACAGGATAAAATTCATCCATAAATGGTTTCACCTTTATAAACATTGTACAGGAGGGCCCCACTTATATGGCAGGTTAGGTTCCAGGCTACCGCCGTAAAGTGGAACACCCTTTTTTTCCACTTATAAATGCATACAAACACTAGATAACAAGTTTACACTAACATATATTAAGTTAGCAATAGAACCAGGCATCAAAAAACAATAAAAAAGTACAATACACACATAGTGCACTCATTACTTACCTTAAAATATTTATAGTCTTAATCTAGGGTGAGACAAGTAGTATTTATTGTAAGAAATCAAGTGTGGTATGTATGGTGTCAGCCAGGCTACCATACCAGGCCTCCCCACCCACACATACTATTCTATGATATTTAAGCATCCCAGAGCGATAAAATGTATATACAGTTCGCTCATTACTTACCTTAAAATATTTGTAATCTTAATGTAGGGTCAGGAGTAAGTAAATGAGATAAAACGAATAAATGAGAGAGAGAAAGAATGAGTACATGAGAGGGGACAGGCGCAGAGTTATGTAAACAAACCAGGCGAACGTAAGTTTTGTAAACAAACGAAGTGTACACGTCTGGTTTGTGTACAAGTTACATTGTGTACAGGTTGTCTCTACATTGATACGGTAGAATTAATAAAGAAGAAGACTCCCATTCTCATGTAACATCATTTTGAGAAGAAATGAAGCTCTGAGTGAAGGCAATGGAAATAAGTCACACTGACTTTTTTGGGTTATCCTAGGTTCTCTACACGTATGTTGTTATGTATGATAATCTATGTAACTGTATTTGTGTATACCTGAATAAACTTACTTACATACATACGAAAGGAATAATTTTCTACAGTTACCCCCAGTAACACATTTTCTCTTATGTTAGATTAGAGAAAATGTTATTCTTGCCGTCACTTGTACAAGTTATGTGGCTCCCACATCTTGTATTTATGTTTATTTATTCTATTGTGGGGTGTATTTATCATCTTTTTATGTTATGTATCGTGTTTATTATATAATTTTGAAAAAAAATATCATGGATGGATTAATGAAAATGTGTATATTAACGTAATATACGACATTTAATGAGACTCGGTGAGTATTGTTATTATTATTATCATTTCTAATATGGCGTCACTTGTGCAAGTCGTCTGCTACCACATCTCACATTTATGTTTATTTATTCTACTGTGGGGTGTATTTATCTTATTTATATGTTATGCATCGTGTTTATTATATAATTTTGAAAAAAATATCATGGATGGATTAATGAAAATGTGTATATTAACGTAATATACGATATTTAAATGACTCGATGATTATTATTATCATTACTAATATGACGTCTGGAGACATAAGACACTTATCAATTTTAATGTGTACCTGCATGCCAGCACAGTATGTAAGTTTATTTAGGTACAGGTATACATAAGTATAATTATCAGAGTATATATAAAATATGAAATAACTTTTAAAAACATTTGAAATTTTGGAGTTTCCAGACAAAATGGAGAGACTTAGTGCTTACTGAGCTCATGGAGAATGTAAACAAACAGGGTGGGGCACGGTGACCGTATTAGAAAGTCAGGTGGGGGGAGCCGTATAGCGTGTTTTGGTCATAATTTGAAATGTCCGTATTAGCGGAACGCCGTAAAGTGAAACGCCGTAAAGCGGGGCCTTCCTGTACACGTTTCCTTAATCCTTGATGAAGACAACTTCCTCTGTCTTTCTTCCTCCTTCTCTGAAGCACATTCCTGAGCTGTGATCTGTTGCTGTTGCACCACAAGCTCATGTAGCTCTGTAGTGGTTCTTCATCGTCGCTCTGCACCAACTCTTCCACATCCTCGCCACAAACCTCCAACCCCATGGACTTCCCCAATGACACAGTAGATTCCACAACTGGCATAGGCTCCTGAGGGTTTGCCCCAAACCCTTCAAAATCCCTCTCTTGTACACATTGTGGCCATAGTTTTTTCCAAGCAGAGTTCAAAGTCCTGCTAGTCACTCCCTCCCAAGCCTTACCTATAAGGTTTATGCAACTGAGGATACTGAAGTGATCTTTCCAAAACTCTCTTAGGGTCAATTCAGTGTCTGAGGTCACATCAAAGCACTTTTGAAACACTGCTTTTGTGTAGAGTTTTTTGAAGTTTGAAATGACCTGCTGGTCCATGGGCTGAAGGAGAGGAGTTGTATTAGGAGGCAAAAACTTCACTTTGATGAAGCTCAACTCCCCCGCAATTTGCTCTTGCAAGTTGTGAGGATGAGCAGGAGCATTGTCCAATACCAGGAGACACTTCAGTGACAATTTATTTTTCAGGAGGTAATTTTTCACAGTGGGGCCAAATACAGAATAAAACCAGTCCAGCAAAATTTCCCTAGTGATTCATGTCTTACTGTTTGCTTTCCACATCACACACAAATTAGGCTTGATGACACTGTTTTTCTTGAACACTCTGGGAGCTTCAGAGTGATACACAAGTAAAGGCTTCACTTTGCAATCCCCACTAGCATTACTACACAACATTAAAATTAGCCTGTTTTTCATAGGCTTGTGTCCTGGGAGTGCCTTTTCCTCCTGAGTAATGTAGGCCCTGTTTGGCATTTTCTTCCAAAATAAACCTGTTTCATCACAATTAAACACTTGTTAGGGTTTTAATTTTTCAGTGTCTATGTACTCCTTAACTCTTTGACTGTTTTGGTCATATACAGTGGACCCCCGCATAACGATATTAATCCGTTCATGAGAGCTCATTGTTTTGCGAAATTATCGTTATGCGAATGAATTTTCCCCATAAGAAATAATGGAAATCAAATTAATCCGTGCAAGACACCCAAAAGTATGAAAAAAAAATTTTTACCACATGAAATATACATTTTCCTACACACAAAGAGAAGGATACATGCACAATAGTAGAGTAGTACATGCACAGTATATATTGTGCATGTACTACTCTACTAAATGAAGAATAAATGACACTTACCTTTATTGAAGATGCAGCAATGACTGATGAGACAGTGTGTCCTGGGAGTGCCTTTTCCTCCTGAGTACTGTAGGTCCTGTTTGGCATTTTCTTCCAGAACAGGCCTTATCACACTGTGTATACCACTACGATTCTTAAATCTCTCAAACCAACCTTTGCTGGCTTTAAATTCACCAATATGAGCACTAGTTCCAGGCGTTTTTCCCTGTTCACCTGGGTGTTAGTCGACTGGTGTGGGTTGCATCCTGGGAGACAAGATTAAGGACCCCAATGGAAATAAGTTAGAGAGTCCTCGATGATGCACTGACTTTCTTGGGTTATCCTGGGTGGCTAACCCTCCAGGGTTAATCGTTTCTCGGTAATTGTTTCACGTTAAGCCACACCAACAACACTCTCTCCACATCTTCGAGTAATACAGCTGATGGTGGTGCAGCAACAACAGCTGTGGTGCAGCTGACCATGGTACAGCAGCAGCTGTGGTGCAGCAACAGCTGACCATGGTGCAGCTGTGGTGCAGCAGCAGCTGTGGTGCAGCAACAGCTGACTGGTCCAATTTATCAGCTGACCGTGGTGCAGCAGCAGCTGACTGTGGTACGATAGTATTTATCACCGTTTTTACCACAGGGTTGGCACTAGAAGCTTTCTTTGGGCCCATGGTGGCTTATTTAGCAGTTACAAGCACTATAAATAATGGAATAATACAAAATGTATCGAATGTATGCATGCAACCGGCCACCCTGGCTTGTAAACAATGATGGCAAGGCAGGCGCTCAGGCTGGACGGACAGGTTCGGGACAGGTTTGGGACGAGTCATGTTCAGAAACAGCTGATGGTGCAACAGCAGCTGACTGTGGTGCAGCAGCAGCTGACTGATCCAGCAACAGCTGACTGGTCCAGCAACAGCTGACTGATCCAGCAACAGCTGACTGATCCAGCAACAGCTGACTGGTCCAGCAACAGCTGACTGGTCCAGCAACAGCTGACTGATCCAGCAACAGCTGACTGATCCAGCAACAGCTGACTGGTCCAGCAATGGCTGACTGATCCAGCAACAGCTGACTGGTCCAGCAACAGCTGACTGATCCAGCAACAGCTGACTGATCCAGCAACAGCTGACTGATCCAGCAACAGCTGACTGATCCAGCAACAGCTGACTGATCCAGCAACAGTTGACTGGTCCAGCAACAGCTGACTGGTCCAGCAACAGCTGACTGATCCAGCAACAGCTGATCATGGTGCAGCAGCAGCTAACTGATCCAGCAACAGCTGACTGGTCCAGCAACAGCTGATCGTGGTGCAGCAGCAGCTGACTGATCCAGCAACAGCTGACTGGTCCAGCAACAGCTGACTGGTCCAGCAACAGCTGATCGTGGTGCAGCAGCAGCTGACTGATTCAGCAACAGCTGACTGGTCCAACAACAGCTGATCATGGTGCAGAAGCAGATGACTGATCCAGCAACAGCTGACTGGTCCAGCAACAGCTGATCGAGGTGCAACAGCAGCTGACTGATCCAGCAACAGCTGACTGGGCAAGCAACAGCTGACCGTGGTGCAGCAGCAGCTGACTGTGGTATGATAGTATTTCTCACCCTTTTTACCACTGGGTTAGCACTAGAGGCTTTCTTGGGGCCCATGGTCACTTATTTTGCAGATGAAATCACCAAAAACGCTGTAATAATACGAAATGTTCCGATTGTATGCTTGGATGTTACCACGGAGGCTGGCTTGTAAACAATGCCACCGGCGGAACATGTGAAGCTGGCTCAGGCCGCACATTAGAAGCGTCTCGGACGAACAGCGTTGAGCGAGTTTTTTAGCGGTATGCGAGGCAAAATTTTAGTGATAAAATGTATCGGTATGCGGATTTAACGTTATGTGATGCCAACGGTATGCGAGGGTCCACTGTATATACGTCTTACGAGCCACTGTTTTTGGTGTATATATGTATATGTACTCATAAATTCTAGCGGCTTCAAATCAAGCAGGAAAAAGCTGGTAGGCCCACATGTGAGAGAATGGGTCTGTGTGATCAGTGTGCACCATATAAAAAAAAAATCCTGCAGCAAGCAGTGCATAATGAGAAAAAAAACTCAGACCGTTTTTTTTTTAATTAAAATGCCGACTTTGTGGTCTATTTTCATATAGTATTTATGGTTGTATTCTCGTTTCCTTGGTCTCATTTGATACAATGGAAAGCATATTATAGAAATAGAGGTGATTTTGATTGGCTTTACTAGGAAAATAACCTTGAAATGGAGCTCAAAGTAGGGGATATGTTTGATTTTTGCCGATGTTCAAAAGTAAACAAATAATGTAATTTTCCAATAAATGTCCAAGTAGCCATTCTAATAAGCAGTCATGAATGGGTTAACATTATTTATACAATTATTACAATATTGCAGTAGTCTGCATAACAGTAAATCTTCTATTTTTTTGTTTGAATAAAAATTCAAAATAGAAAGCAAGAGTAATATCAGAGGGGCCTGGAGAGGTGACTGATGAACAAAGAAAATGTTATTTTAGAGCCAGGAATGTCTGCATTGTTCATTCTGGACCCTATTTTGAAATTGTCATATTTTTTAATGTTTGTGAAATTGGCCAAATTGCAAATTTTTGACCATCTTATTGGGTAGTTGAAATTGGTAAATGGGCAATTTCTTGTACTCAATCAATAGAAGAAATGAGTTCTAAAGAAAAAGCTATGAGTTTGGTCGACTGGAACAATGGAATTTGCCGAAAATAGGGCTCAAAGTGGGCAAAATCGCTGATTCGTAAATATTGCCGAGGTCGCTAACTTCGTGAGAGCGTAATTTCGTCAGTTTTCCATCAAATTTCGCTCTTTTGGTGTCATTACAATCGGGAAAAGATTCTCTACCATTTCATAAGAAAAACATTTTTTTTTTTCAGAAATTTTGCGACACCTGGAGACACCCCAGGATTTGGGGTTGTGACAGTCAAGGGGTTAATTGTGAAAAAACAGGCCTCTTTTGGAAGAAAATGCCAAAGAGAACTGACATCATGCAAGAGGAAAAGGCACTGCCAGAACACAAGCCTATGACACAGGCTAACTCTTGTTCTGTGCTAATGCTTGTGGGGATTTCAAAGTGAAGCCTTTACTGGTGTATCACTCTGAAAATCCCAGAGCGTTCAAGAAAAACAATGTCTTCGAGAATAAATTGTGTGTGATTTGGAAAATTAATAATAAGGCATGGGTCACAAGGCAAATTTTCAAAGAGTGGGTCCATGATGTGTTTTGGCCTGAGTGTGAAAATATACATTCCAGACAAGAAATTGCCACTCAAGTGCCTCCTGGTAATGGACAATGCTCCTGCTCATCCATCCAGGGACTTGAATTTTATAACAGTGAAGTTCTTGCCCCCTGACACTACTCCTCTCATCCAGCCCATGTACCAGCAGGTCATTTCTAATCAAAAAACTCTACACCAAAGCAATGTTTCAAAGGTGCTTTGAAGTGACCTCAGACACTGAATCGACCCTAAGAGAGTTCTGGAGGGATCGCCTCAATATCCTCCACTGCATAAGCCTTATAGGCAGGAAGTGACTTCCAGGACTCTGAACTCTTCTTAGTAAAAATTGTGGTCAGACTGTGTCCTCGAGAAGGATTTTGAAGGGGTTGAGGCCGACCCTGTTGATCCTCTGCCTGTTGTGGAATGTATTGTGTCATTTGGGATGTCCATGGGGTTGGACGTGAGTGATGAGGATGTGGAAGAGTTTGTGGAGGACCACAGGGAAGAGCTAACCGCTAAAGAGCTGCAAGACCTTCAACTCGAACAGCAACAGACTGCAGCTGAGAAATTTGCTTCAGAGGAGGAGGAAGAGAGAGGGAAGGAGGTGCCTTCTTCAGAGATTAAGGAGATATGTGCAGTGTGGAGTAGGGTGCAAGCTTTTGCTGAGAAATATCAACTTGACCAAGCTGAAACAAGCCATATCTGCAACATGTTCTGTGACAGAATCTTGTCCCATTTCAGACAAATCTTATAGAGATGCCAGAAACAGACCTCTCTGGACAGATATTTTGTGTGATAGGGGTGCAGTGACTCTCAAGCTGGTCCTAGTGGCATTAAAAAACAAAGAAGGGAAGTGACCCCAGAGAGGGACTTGTTACCTGAAGTCCTTATGGAGGGGGATTTCCCTTCCAAACAATAACCCCAACTCTCTCTCCCCTCCTCCCTGTCTTCCATAAGCCAACAAGAGTCTTCAATAAAGGTAAGTAATGTTTTTTTTTTTATTATCACACTGGCCGATTCCCACCAAGGCAGGGTGGCCCGAAAAAGAAAAACTTTCACCATCATTCACTCCATCACTGTCTTGCCAGAAGGGTGCTTTACACTACAGTTTTTAAACTGCAACATTAACACCCCTCCTTCAGAGTGCAGGCACTGTACTTCCCATCTCCAGGACTCAAGTCCGGCCTGCCGGTTTCCCTGAATCCCTTCATAAATGTTACTTTGCTCACACTCCAACAGCACGTCAAGTATTAAAAACCATTTGTCTCCATTCACTCCTATCAAACACGCTCACGCATGCCTGCTGGAAGTCCAAGCCCCTCGCACACAAAACCTCCTTTACCCCCTCCCTCCAACCCTTCCTAGGCCGACCCCTACCCCACCTTCCTTCCACTACAGACTGATACACTCTTGAAGTCATTCTGTTTCGCTCCATTCTCTCTACATGTCCGAACCACCTCAACAACCCTTCCTCAGCCCTCTGGACAACAGTTTTGGTAATCCCGCACCTCCTCCTAACTTCCAAACTACGAATTCTCTGCATTATATTCACACCACACATTGCCCTCAGACATGACATCTCCACTGCCTCCAGCCTTCTCCTCACTGCAACATTCATCACCCATGCTTCACACCCATATAAGAGCGTTGGTAAAACTATACTCTCATACATTTCCCTCTTTGCCTCCAAGGACAAAGTTCTTTGTCTCCACAGACTCCTAAGTGCACCACTCACTCTTTTTCCCTCATCAGTTCTATGATTCACCTCATCTTTCATAGACCCATCCGCTGACACGTCCACTCCCAAATATCTGAATACGTTCACCTCCTCCATACTCTCTCCCTCCAATCTGATATTCAATCTTTCATCACCTAATCTTTTTGTTATCCTCATAACCTTACTCTTTCCTGTATTCACCTTTAATTTTCTTCTTTTGCACACCCTACCAAATTCATCCACCAATCTCTGCAGCTTCTCTTCAGAATCTCCCAAGAGCACAGTGTCATCAGCAAAGAGCAGCTGTGACAACTCCCACTTTGTGTGTGATTCTTTATCTTTTAACTCCACGCCTCTTGCCAAGACCCTCGCATTTACTTCTCTTACAACCCCATCTATAAATATATTAAACAACCAAGGTGACATCACACATCCTTGTCTAAGGCCTACTTTTACTGGGAAAAAATTTCCCTCTTTCCTACATACTCTAACTTGAGCCTCACTATCCTCGTAAAAACTCTTCACTGCTTTCAGTAACCTACCTCCTACACCATATACTTGCAACATCTGCCACATTGCCCCCCTATCCACCCTGTCATACGCCTTTTCCAAATCCATAAATGCCACAAAGACCTCTTTAGCCTTATCTAAATACTGTTCACTTATATGTTTCACTGTAAACACCTGGTCCACACACCCCCTACCTTTCCTAAAGCCTCCTTGTTCATCTGCTATCCTATTCTCCGTCTTACTCTTAATTCTTTCAATTATAACTCTACCATACACTTTACCAGGTACACTCAACAGACTTATCCCCCTATAATTTTTGCACTCTCTTTTATCCCCTTTGCCTTTATACAAAGGAACTATGCATGCTCTCTGCCAATCCCTAGGTACCTTACCCTCTTCCATACATTTATTAAATAATTGCACCAACCACTCCAAAACTATATCCCCACCTGCTTTTAACATTTCTATCTTTATCCCATCAATCCCGGCTGCCTTACCCCCTTTCATTTTACCTACTGCCTCACGAACTTCCCCCACACTCACAACTGGCTCTTCCTCACTCCTACAAGATGTTATTCCTCCTTGCCCTATACACGAAATCACAGCTTCCCTATCTTCATCAACATTTAACAATTCCTCAAAATATTCCCTCCATCTTCCCAATACCTCTAACTCTCCATTTAATAACTCTCCTCTCCTATTTTTAACTGACAAATCCATTTGTTCTCTAGGCTTCCTTAACTTGTTAATCTCACTCCAAAACTTTTTCTTATTTTCAACAAAATTTGTTGATAACATCTCACCCACTCTCTCATTTGCTCTCTTTTTACATTGCTTCACCACTCTCTTAACCTCTCTCTTTTTCTCCATATACTCTTCCCTCCTTGCATCACTTCTACTTTGTAAAAACTTCTCATATGCTAACTTTTTCTCCCTTACTACTCTCTTTACATCATCATTCCACCAATCGCTCCTCTTCCCTCCTGCACCCACTTTCCTGTAACCACAAACTTCTGCTGAACACTCTAACACTACATTTTTAAACCTACCCCATTCCTCTTCGACCCCATTGCCTATGCTCTCATTAGCCCATCTATCCTCCAGTAGCTGTTTATATCTTACCCTAACTGCCTCCTCTTTTAGTTTATAAACCTTCACCTCTCTCTTCCCTGATGCTTCTATTCTCCTTGTATCCCATCTACCTTTTACTCTCAGTGTAGCTACAACTAGAAAGTGATCTGATATATCTGTGGCCCCTCTATAAATATGTACATCCTGAAGTCTACTCAACAGTCTTTTATCTACCAATACATAATCCAACAAACTACTGTCATTTCGCCCTACATCATATCGTGTATACTTATTTATCCTCTTTTTCTTAAAATATGTATTACCTATAACTAAACCCCTTTCTATACAAAGTTCAATCAAAGGGCTCCCATTATCATTTACACCTGGCACCCCAAACTTACCTACCACACCCTCTCTAAAAGTTTCTCCTACTTTAGCATTCAGGTCCCCTACCACAATTACTCTCTCACTTGGTTCAAAGGCTCCTATACATTCACTTAACATCTCCCAAAATCTCTCTCTCTCCTCTGCATTCCTCTCTTCTCCAGGTGCATACACGCTTATTATGACCCACTTCTCGCATCCAACCTTTACTTTAATCCACATAATTCTTGAATTTACACATTCATATTCTCTTTTCTCCTTCCATAACTGATCATTTAACATTACTGCTACCCCTTCCTTTGCTCTAACTCTCTCAGATACTCCAGATTTAATCCCATTTATTTCCCCCCACTGAAACTCTCCTACCCCCTTCAGCTTTGTTTCGCTTAGAGCCAGGACATCCAACTTCTTTTCATTCATAACATCAGCAATCATCTGTTTCTTGTCATCCGCACTACATCCACGCACATTTAAACAACCCAGTTTTATAAAGTTTTTCTTCTTCTCTTTTTTAGTAAATGTATACAGGAGAAGGGGTTACTAGCCCATTGCTCCCGGCATTTTAGTCGCCTCATACGACACGCATGGCTTACGGAGGAAAGATTCTTTTCCACTTCCCCATGGACAATAGAAGAAATAAAAAAGAACAAGAGCTATTTAGAAAAAGGAGAAAAACTTAGATGTATGTATATATATATATGCATGTGTGTGTCTGTGAAGTGTGACCAAAGTGTAAGTAGGAGTAGCAAGATATCCCTGTTATCTAGCGTGTTTATGAGACAGAAAAAAAAAAACCAGCAATCCTACCATCATGCAAAACAGTTACAGGTTTTTGTTTCACAGTCATCTGGCAGGACGGTAGTACTTCCCTGGGTGGTTGCTGTCTACCAACCTACTACCTACAAAGTAGTAATGTTTATATTTATTTATACTTTATTATTGTTTTGTGTATGTAAAACTCTATTCTTTAAAAAATTTATTTTTTTGTGAATATTTTTGTATGTCTGGAATGGATTAATTGTATTTACATTATTTATGTGAAAAAGTGATTCAGTTTTTGTATGTTTCAGTTTTTGAACCACCTTCTGGAATGGATTAAGTTTAAAAGCCAGGGTTCCACTGTACTACCTAAACTAACAGGCACTTCATCTGTAAAAGATCTTTACCTTGGCATTTGCATTTAATATAGAACTGCACACACAGTTTGCAGGTATGTTGCATAAACATTGAAAATATAGCAGTTAAAAATATAATTTACCCAGTGTATTTTAACTATTACTGTAATTTTAAGTCCGTTGTATTGAGGTCCATTATGTGAAGGGTTTACTGAACATTTTTCACCTGACATGCACAGATCAGAGGTCATTCCTCAGTATAGTATATCATTGAAGGCACAGTGGAACCTCTACTTGTGAGTCCATCCATGTGTGCGTTTTTCCAAATATGAGCAGTCGATGGGTTGATTGTTCGCTTCCATATGTGAGCAAAATTTCCATAAGCGAGCAGACCTCAAGGGAGGTTCCTTGATGCTGGAGAGGGGCTCTTGCTCTTGATTTAGGGAATTGTATCTCATTTGTTTGTTGGATTATCTTATTGAAACTTGGGCAATGCATGATGGAAAGATACTTCTTAACATACACCAAAAATGAAGGAAATCTGAGCATAAATAATGGAGTTCACTTCTCAGCAATTAGCCACCCCTTAGCAGTGGCAATTAGCCACCCCTTAGCAGCGGCAATTAGCCACCCCTTAGCGGCGGCCGCCGCCGCATATATAATAGCATATTTTATTCATTCTAGAGTATATATCAGGTTTCTGTGTTATTTATATTGTTTGTTATGTCATATTAGATGAACTGTGATAGATAAATAAGCCGTATAGATAATATTAGCGAAATTATTCATGAAATATTTTGTCCGGTCTCCAGACAAACTGTCGTCCACCGCCGACACTGCCCACACCACTACATGAATTACATATTTTATTCATTTTAAAGTATGTATCATGTTTCTATGTTATTTATATTGTTTATTATGTCATATTAGATCAAGTGAGATATATAAATAAGCTGTAAAGTTAATATTAGCAAAATTATTGAAGTACAGAATTCCACTGGAATGGATTAATTGCATTTCAGTTAATTTAAATGAGAAAAATTGACTCTGCAAATGAACAAATCCAGCTGTGAGCAAGGTCATGGAACGGATTAAACTCGCAAGTAGAGGTTCCTCTGTACTTTGAAAAGGAACATTTATACAGTAGGGCTCCACTTTATGGGGTTTCGCTAATATGGACATTTCAGATTACAGTGGACTCTCAGTTAACCCTTTCGGGGTTTTGGCCGTACTAGTATGGCCTACGAGCCAGGGTTTTTGACGTACTAGTACGCATAAATTCTAGCTCCCTCAGATCTAGCAAGAGAAAGCTGGTAGACCTACATAGGAAAAAAGGGGTCTATGTGGTCAGAGTGCGCAGTATAAAAAAATCCTGCAGCACACAGTGCGTAATGAGAAAAAAAAACTTTGACCGTGTTTTTGGTTTAAAACAGTGACTTTGCACTGTATTTTCGTATGGTATTTATTGTTGTATTCTAGTTTTCCTGGTCTCGTTTTATAGAATGGAAGACATATTACAGAAATTGAGATGATTTTGACTGGTTTTACAATGAAAAGTACCTTGAAATTGAGCTCAAAGTAGCAGAAATGTTCGATTTTTACCAAAGTTCAAAAGTAAATAAATCATGCAAAGCATCCAATACACGTCAATTGGTGAGTCTAATATTCTTTCACAAGTGTGCTGATATTATTTATACCATTTCTACACTAATGCATTAGTCTGCATAACAGTAAATCCTATTTTTTTTGTGAGAATAAAAAATCAAAGTGGAAAGCAAAAGAATTGTAAGAGGGACCTGGGGACGTGACTAATGAACAGAGGAAATGTTACTTTAGTGCCAGGAATGTCTTTCTTGTTTATTCTGGACCCTATTTGGAAATTGGCATCTTTTGAAATTTGTGTGAAATTGGCAAAATTGCTAAATTCTGATCACTTTAGTGGATAGTTGAAATCGGTAAATTGGTGGTTTTTTGTACTCATTCGATAGAAAAAACGGAGTTCTAGCGACATAGCTATGATTTTTGTCCACTAGTACACTGGGATTGGCCAAAAATAGGGCTCAAAATGGGCAAAATTGCCAATGCGTAAACATCGTTGAGACCGCTAACTTCGCGAGAGCATAATTCCATAAGTTTTCCATCAAATTTCATACTTTTGGTGTCATTATGATCAGGAAATTATTCTCTGTCTTTTCATAAGAAAAAATAATTTTTTTTTTTTTAAATTTTGGCGACCCTGAGAACAAGTCTCTGAGAGGGCCTGGCGACCCTCAAAGGGTTAATGATGCTATCAGATAGCGATGAAATCTGATACCAATGCATTTTTGATACAAAATATTGGGTCGGCTAACAATGAAAAACTCAGTTAAGGACATTCGCCCTGAACGTGTCCGCGTGGCCTGAGCCCATGTAAAGCCAGTGTGCCATTGTTTACAAGCCAGAGAGGATCATTCCACATGTACATGTGATATATTTTGTATTATTCCATTGTTTTTAGTGTTTGTAACTGCTAAATAAGCCACCATGGCCTAAAGAAAGTTTCTTGTGCCATTCCTGTGATAAAAAAGGAAAGAAACAATAAAATTCAAGAAAAAACTCGTAGCAAAGTACCAAAGTGGAGGAGGAAGAGAGAGGGGAGAATGTGCCTTCTGCAATGATTCAGTGATTCTACGATATTACCTGGAGTTTACCTGAAGAGAGCTCCGGGGGTCAATGCCCCCACGGCCCAGCCTGTGACCAGGCCTCATGGTGGATCAGGGCCTGATCAACCAGGCTGTTACTGCTGGCTGCACGCAAGCCAACGTACGAACCACAGCCCGGCTGGTCAGGTACCGACTTCAAGTGCTTGTCCAGTGCCTGCTTGAAGACAGCCAGGGGTCTATTGGTAATCCCCCTTATGTATGTTGGGAGGCAGTTGAACAGTCTTGGGCCCCTGACACTTACTGTGTTGTCTCTTAACGTGCTAGTGACACCCCTGCTTTTCATTGGGGGGATGTTGCATCATCTGCCGAGTCTTTTGCTTTTGTAATGAGTGATTTTCGTGTGCAAGTTTGGTACTAGTCCCTCTAGGATTTTCCTGGTGTATATAATCATGTATCTCTCCTGCCTGCATTCCAAGGAATACAGGTTCAGGTACTTCAAGCATTCCCAATAATTGAGGTGTTTTATCTCAGTTATGGGTACCATGAAGGTTCTCTGTACATTTTCTAGTTCAGCAATTTCACCTGCCTTAAAGGTGCTGTTAGTGTGCAGCAATATTCCAGTCTAGATAGAATAAGCAGCCTGGGCTTGGCATACGATATGATACTAAAGCAGCAGGTATCGATAAAGGCTATAGTGCCAGCCAGCGATAAAGTGTAGAATTAACAGTGTAGCAAGTAAGTTAAGTGAGTAAGCGATAGAAAAACGACTCGAAAGTAACTCTCCAATGTTGTTGGATGTGTATCGGGTCAATGAACATACGCCGGTCTGCTATGTATCTTCCACCACCCTAAACCTCTGCCAGCATCTCCTCCATCAAACTAATTAAACTAACATCTCCTCTAAGGTAAGTGTAAATATAAAAGTGTAAGTATAAAAGTAAATATAAGTGTAAATATAAAAGGACCCCCAATGGAAATAAGCCACTCTGACTTGTTTTGGTTATCCTAGGTACTTTACACATATGCTGCTATGTGTGATAATCTATGTACGAAACTGTATTTGTGTATACCTGATTAAACTTACTTACTTACTTACTTAGAGCCTAGAAGACTTATTTATAAATTAAAATGTAAATATTTCTTATTTGTAAATTACATACATATATTTCCTGTGGATAGTGGTGGTGGCACAAGCCTCCTCCACCACTAATATGTATGGCTTCTCTCAGTGGCTATTATAAACCCAACACCACCACCACCAATACTTACTCCTCACATATGTTATGACATATTTTATTCATTGTAGAGTATATATCATGTTTCTATGTTATTAGTATTGTTTATTATGTTATATTAGATGAATTGTGATACATAAATAAGCCGTAGAGATGATATTAGCATCATATGATTTCTTCTCCACCATAGGAACAAAACCTTGCCAATAAAATCCCAAGCTCAAATACCCCATCCAATGACTACCTCACTGGCAACTACCCAAACACACTGTTCCTAGCTCCGACTAACCCTACTGAAGTCTCCCTTATTATCAACACACTAAAAAACAAGACAGGAGATTTAAATACCTTACCACCCTTGAGTCCTGGAGATGGGAAGTACAGTGCCTGCACTCTGAAGGAGGGGTGTTAATGTTGCAGTTTAAAAACTGTAGTGTAAAGCACCCTTCTGGCAAGACAGTGATGGAGTGAATGATTTATTTATTTATTTATTTATTTATAATTTGAGCACACTTACAGAGGTACAAAAAAATACAGAAGAGCAGCATGCCAAAGCCACTTATACTATGCATAGCATTACGGGCTGGCTTAAAATTAACTTAAGATTAACTAAGCAATGATGAAATCAGTGAAAAACATTAATGTAAACTGATTACTATAAAGCTCAAGTGAGTATTACAAAGACAGGTCATATGGTTGCATGCATTGTTGTAAATTCAGTAGAATGGAGTATTCTGTTAGGTAGTGTATTTAAAAAATAATAAAGTTAGATTGGGTTTTAGGTTTAACATTTATGTGATATAATTGTGAGAAACATTTAAGATATACAATTTATAAGGTTCAGTTATTCAGTATTTATTTGGTTTTGGGTGAGTAAGTGATCTTTGAGAAGAGACTTGAATTTATAAACAGGTAGTGTTTCTTTTATATTTACAGGTAATGAATTCCAGATTTTAGGGCCTTTTATGTGCATTGAGTTTTTGCATAGCGTGAGATGGACACGAGGAGTATCAAAGAGTGATCTGTGCCTTGTGTTATGGTCATGTGTTCTGTTGAGGTTGGCAAGGAGATGTTTGAGGGGAGGGTTAATATCAGAGTTGAGTGTTCTATGTATGTAATAGGTGCAGTAATAAGTATGGATGTTTTGTATGGTGAGTAGGTTGAGTGTATTGAATATTGGTGGAGTGTGCTGCCTGTAGTGAGAATTTGTTATCATTCTAACTGCAGCCTTTTGTTGGGTAATTAGTGGTCTGAGATGGTTACTTGTTGTTGAGCCCCATGCACAAATTCCATAGGTGAGATAGGGGTAAATAAGAGAGTGATATAGGGCCAGGAGGGCTGACTGTGGAGCATAGTACCGTATCTTCGATAGTATGCCTACAGTCTTGGAAATTTTCTTAGAAATTTGTTGTATATGTGTATGAAATTTGAGTCTATTATCAAGGTGGATTCCTAAGAATTTTCCCTCTATTAGCTTTGTGATAGGTGATCCGTTTATCATTATGTTAAGAGGGACATCTGTAGCTCTGTTACCAAACTGAATGAAGTAGGTTTTGTCAATGTTTAGTGTAAGTTTGTTAGTACTCATCCAGGTAGATATTTTCTGTAATTCGGTATTTACAGTATTGGCTAGCGTGACTGGGCTCGGGTGGGAGAAGACGTATGTTGTGTCATCAGCAAATAGTGTGGGTTTGAGTAATTGAGAAGCATTTGGTAGGTCATTTATGTATAGGAGAAAGAGAAGAGGGCCAAGGACACTTCCCTGTGGGACACCAACTGTAATTGGTTGTGCAGAAGAGTTTGCCCCATTTGCGTACACATATTGGCTTCTGTTGCTGAGGTATGACTTGAGGTAGTTGAGGGAGTGCCCTCTTATACCATAGTGTGACAATTTTACGTGGAGCAAGTCATGGTCAACTGTATCAAAAGCTTTACGTAAGTCAATGAAGATCCCCAGTGGGACTTCTTTTTTCTCTATTGCAGTGTATATATGTTCTAGGATGTGTATGATAGCATCATTAGTATTTTTATTAGGCCTGAATCCAAATTGGCAGGGGTTGAGTATGTTTTGGGAGATAAGGTAGGAGTAGATTCGTTTATGGATTAATTTTTCGAAGATTTTTGAGAGAGGGTGTAAGTTGGATAATGGTGAAAGTTTTTCTTTTTCGGGCCACCCTGCCTTGGTGGGAATCGGCCAGTGTGATAATAATAAGTAAATAAATAACCACCCTTTATAAACAAAAATGCTTCACAAGTACTGTCACCAATCATTGCAACACCCTTTAACAAATCCATCGAATCCTCTACCTTCCCTACAGCTCTCAAAATAGTGAGGGTCACCCTGATCCATAAAGGAGGAGACCAAACAGACTTGAATAACTATAGGCCAATATTCAACTTACACCCTCTCTCTAAAATCTCCAAAAAACTAATTCCTAAGCGAATCTATTCCTACCTCATCTCCCACAACATACTCAATCCCTGTCAGTTTGGGTTCAGGCCTAATAAAAACACGAATGATGCTATTATACACATGAAAGAACAAATATACACTGCAATAGAGAAAAAAGAAGTCCCACTGGAGATCTTCATTGACTTACATAAAGCTTTTGATACAGTTGACCATGACTTGCTCAACATAAAATTGTCGCACTATGGTATAAGAGGGCATTCCCTCAACTACCTAAAGTCATACCTTAGCAACAGAAGCCATTATGTGTACACAAATGGAGCAAACTCTTCTGCACAGCCAATTACAGTTGGTGTTCCACAGGGAAGTGTCCTTGGCCTTCTTCTCTTTCTCGTTTACATAGATGACCTACCAAATGCATTGCAACTGCTTAAACCCACACTATTTGCAGATGACACTACATACGTTTTCTCTCACCTGAGCCCAGTCATGCTAGCCAATACTGTGAATACCAAATTACAGAAAATATCTACCTGGATGAGGACTAACAAATTTACTCTCAACATTGACAAAACCTACTTCATTCAGTTTGGTAACAGAGCTACAGATGTCCCTCTTAACATAATGATAAACGTATCACCTATCACAAAGCTCACAGAGGGAAAATTCTTAGGAATCCACCTTGATAATAGACACATATACAACATATACATATACAACAAATTTCCAAGAAAATTTTCAAGACCGTAGGCATACTATCGAAGATACGGTACTATGTTCCACAGTCAGCCCTCCTGGCCCTATATCACTCACTCATTTGCCCCTATCTCACCTATGGAATTTGTGCATGGGGCTCAACAACAATAAATCATCTCAGACCATTAATTACCCAACAAAAGGCTGCAGTCAGAATGATAACAAATTCCCACTACAGGCAGCACTCTCCACCAATATTCAAAACTCTAAACGTACTCACCATACAAAACATCCATACTTATTATTGTGCCCACTACATACATAGAACACTTAACCTCGGATATAAACCCTCCCCTCAAACGTCTCCTTACCAACCTCAACAGAACACATGACCATAACACAAGGCACAGATCACTCTTTGATGTTCCTCATGTCCATCTCACACTATGCAAAAACTCAGTGCACATAAAAGGCCCAAAAATCTGGAATTCATTACCTGTGAATATAAAAGAAACACTATCTGTTTATAAATTCAAGTCTCTACTTAAAAATCACAACTTAATAAATACTGAATAATTGTATCTCATAAATGTTTAACCTGTGACCCAATCGAACTTTGTTATTTTTAATTACATTACCTAACAGAATACTCCATTATACTGAATGCTCAGCAACACAGTAAATGACCATATGACCTGTCTTTGTAATACTCATTTGTGCTTAATTGTTATATGTTTACAATAATGTTTTTACCACTGAATATATCATTGCTTAGTTAATCTTAAGTTAATTTTAAGCCTGCCCATAATGCTCTGCATACAAGGGGCTTTGGCATGTTACACTTAACCACTGTATTTTTTTGTACTTCAATGTGTCATGTTCAAATTAATTAATAAATAAATAATAAACTCGCCTTCCTCTCGCCTCCTACATGCCTGCTACACTTCCTGCATGCCTGCTACACTCCCTGCATGTCTGCTACACTTCCTGCATGCCTGCTACACTCCCTGCATGCCTGCTACACTTCCTGCATGCCTGCTACACTCCCTGCATGTCTGCTACACTCCCTGCATGCCTGCTACACTCCCTGCATGTCTGCTACACTTCCTGCATGCCTGCTACACTCCCTGCATGTCTGCTACACTCCCTGCATGCCTGCTACACTCCACCATTATTTGGCACATTATTAGCCATATCAGGACATATTTTTCGGCATGTAACATGTCGTGATAAACCTCCTAATTATATAAACAGGCCATGAATTATAAAATCCAAAACAAAAGAAAAGCCTTTCACACTAAAAGAAGGCACGTCATCACCCTACCATAATCGCATACACCCCACCCCATCCATTCACTCTTTCGCGAAAAACCTTCGAACACTCACACCAATACCACCTTAACCCTTGAAAAACCGACTACGAAAGGAAACCAGTCCCCTACAGTGTTATCCCTATGCTAAAATGAAGGAGACGACTGACTGTAAGGTCACGGTAGGTCTCCGGAAAACAAACTCCCCACTGTCCCCTGTAAACAATTTTATTCCTACCAACAGTCCTGTATATGCCCGCCACTGTTGCCTTAATCCGAATTCCGTCCCCAACATCCCTCATTCACCAAGAAATATACAGAAAATCCACTACCACATACATGATCTCCCTTTTCACCTCCCTTGGGACCCCTCTCACATCAAATGTTAAAGCCCGAAGAGTCGAAACAGTACCCCCACCCATTAGACGAAAAACCCTCGCCAACCACGACCTTACCTCCCTCAATGCCTCACAAAAATAAACTGCATGAAATGCTGTTTTGATTTCACCACACTGTATGCAGTATGGTTCCCTCACCAAGCCCATTAAACTCAATACTGATTTCGACGCTAAGATCTCCATCATGAATCTGTATACACGGCATCAACTTAAGCTTCCAGAAGTCTTCTCATATCATCCCCCAGTCATACAAGGGGAAACCCCATACACCTTGTAGGATCTCCAGCCTCCTACTCATCGACACCAAATGCTCCACTTCAAGTCGTGCAACCTCCCAAACCAGTAACAAAACCCTCAGCATATCTTCACACTCAATTAACTCCTTGCCACCCCACCATTTACGCACATCACCCATCGCCTTCCCTACTCTAACCCCTCTTTCCCCTCCAGCCCTGACGAATCTCTGTTTTACATACATGGCTTTCACTCTTCGCCCCAACGCTGAAAGACCCACACCCCCACTGCATACATGGGACATCACCATCTCCTTACTTAACCATGCCCTCCCAAAACCCCAGACATAATGTAATACCTGACGCTGGATCTCCTGCATGTCTTTTGTCCTCAAAGGATACACTTCAGTCATACTCCACACTTTACTATAAACAAGCAAATTAACTATTACTGCTGTAAGGTGACATCTCCCACCCATAAACCATATAATCTACTTAATGCTGACCTCACCAAGTGGCTAACGCGACGGGCTGGAGTTTTGAGACTCTATGACCGCGGGTTCAATTCCGGCCGGGGGTATGGTTTACTTAATGCTTTATGGGCGCCTAGCTAACCTCAGAACAGCATTCCGACATCTTAATAAGGAATCGTTCAGGACTCTGTACGCTGTCTACGTTAGGCCCATATTGGAGTACGTGGCACCAGTTTGGAACCCACACCTAGCCAAGCACTTCCAAGGCATTATTTACCAGTACCCTGTTCATGTCTTGACAGACCATGCATCACTGATACCTTTATTCTTGAACAAACAACCTACTGGAAGGCTACCCAGATGGACCTTGACTATCCAAGAGTTCAATCCTACTTTTGAACATTTACCTGGCAAGTCCAATGGAGTCGCAGATGCTTTATTGCGACATATTAGTATAGTAACTGCAGACCCTCCATTTACTGCAGAGGATGTAAAGAATGCCCAAAGAACAGATCCCATGTGGTCTGGTGTGATTCGATTCCTGCTCCAGGAAGACCTTATTCTGACTGTGAAGCCACCAGCACCCATTAGTGACTTTGTCATGAGTCAAGAATTACTGTATTGAACAGCTGAGTTGGGTACTCCAAGCAAAAGAGTGTACCAATTAGTAATTCCACAGTCACTAATGAATAGCTCTACAGCTAGTTCATGATGCACCAGGTGTTGCACACCCTGGTATAGATCATTCTGTGAAACAAGCCAGAATGAAATACTTTTGGCCACGTATGGCAACTGACATTTCCGATTATGTTTAGAAATGTAGTGTCTGTATGCAGCATAAAGGAAATGTCAATGGTCCTAATCCAATCCAGGTGTATCCAACTACTAGCGAACCATGGGAAAGAGTTGCGCTAGATTTGTTAACCAATTTTAAATGTCCCCTCCAAGGCAACAAACATCTGTGTGTTATGGAACACAGTAGGGATGTTGATACATTAGACACATGTGCAACACTTGGGTATCTTTATTGAGGAAACGTTTCACCACACAGTGGCTTCATCAGTCCATACAAAGAAGAAACTTGAAGAACAGGAGGAGAATGAGGTAATCAGTCCCTCAACCTTGAGTCAATGTGGTCAGTCCATCAGTCTTGAATAGAATACGGCATAAGTGTGGAAAAGGAGCTTATAAACCGTAGGCATGAGAGGTGCAGCAGTCGTAGGTGGTGTCACATTTGTTCAATGTGGAAGTAGGTCATGCCCAAGAGTTAGGCAAGCGAAGAATTCCCAAGTATTTATCAACATGTCGGTTCTCTCAACCATTCATCTACAGTTGGGATGTTTACCTGGAGTTTACCTGGAGAGAGTTCCGGGGGTCAACGCCCCCGCGGCCCTGTCTGTGACCAGGCCTCCTGGTGGATCAGAGCCTGATCAACCAGGCTGTTGCTGCTGGCTGCACGCAAACCAACGTGCAAGCCACAGCCTGGCTGATCAGAAACCGACTTTAGGTGCTTGTCCAGTGCCAGCTTGAAGACTGCCAGGGGTCTGTTGGTAATCCCCCTTATGTATGCTGGGAGGCAGTTGAACAGTCTCGGGCCCATGACACTTACTGTATGGTCTCTTAACGTGCTAGTGGCATCCCTGCTTTTCATTGGGGGGATGTTGCATCGTCTGCCAAGTCTTTTGCTTTCGTAGTGAGTGATTTTTGTGTGCAAGTTCGGTACTAGTCCCTCTAGGATTTTCCAGGTGTATATAATCATGTATCTCTCCTGCCTGTGTTCCAGGGAATACAGGTTTAGGAACCTCAAGCGCTCCCAGTAATTGAGGTGTTTTATCTCCGTTATGCGCACCGTGAAGGTTCTCTGTACATTTTCTAGGTCAGCAATTTCACCTGCCTTGAAAGGTGCTGTTAGTGTGCAGCAATATTCCAGCCTAGATAGAACAAGTGACGTGAAGAGTGTCATCATGGGCTTGGCCTCCCTAGTTTTGAAGGTTCTCATTATCCATCCTGTCATTTTTCTAGCAGATGCGATTGATACAATGTTATGGTCCTTGAAGGTGAGATCCTCCGACATGATCACTCCCAATTCAATTCAATTCAAAGTTTATTCTCTATAAAGATTACAATGTTGAATTTACAGAATTTGGTTGTTGTGTGGTTTACATGTAGTTAAATAATGATTACAGAGTGTACCACTAGAACGCCTAGCATGGCTAGGCATTTCGGGCAGACTTAGTTTAATTCTTTATTTTAAAATATTACAAATTATGAGGTAAGTTGGTATTATTGCTAAGTGACTAAATACTAGTTTGTGAGTTTACCAATGTGAATGCTTTTGTTTTGGCACAGTACATAGTTTCAGTATTGGAGTATCATAGGATTCATTATTTTAGGATTGAGATTAATATTTCTGTTTATGGTCAAATGGGTGAGTGAGTGTAAGTGTGAACCACCAGGTGGTATTCGTGTAGTTAGTTGATGGGGTGTATCAGGGAGATAAGATGTTTTCTAATGGTAGTTTTGAAGGTGATGAATGTGTCTGCAGTTCTAGAGTTCTCAGGTAGGGTGTTCCAGATTTTAGGGCCTTTGACATACATTGAATTTTTGTAAAGGTTTAGTCGGACACGGGGAATGTCGTAGAGATGTTTGTGTCTGGTGTTATGCCTGTGGGTTCTGTCACAACTATCAAGAAAGCGTTTGAGGTCAAGGTTGATATTGGAGTTTAAGGTCCTGTAGATGTAGATTGCACAGTAGTAAGTGTGGATGTACTGAACAGGGAGTAAGTTTAGATCTATGAAGAGTGGGGGGGGGTGTTGCCAGGGATGGGATTTAGTGATTATTCTTACTGCAGCTTTTTGTTGGGTTATTATTGGCTTTAGGTGTGTTGCTGCAGTTGATCCCCAAGCACAAATAGCATAGGTGAGGTATGGATAAATAAGTGAGTGGTATAGTGTGAGAAGGGCATTTTGCGGCACGTAGTATCATATCTTGGAGAGGATCCCAACCGTTTTGGATACTTTTTTGGTTATGTGTTGGATATGGGTGCTGAAATTAAGGTTGTTGTCAAGGTATAGGCCTAGGAATTTGCCCTCATTATGTCTGGTAATTAGAGTGTTGTCGATCCTAATGTTAATTTGTGCATCTCCTGCTCTGCTACCAAACATAATATAGTAGGTTTTGTCAGTGTTAAGCGTAAGTTTATTGGCTGTCATCCAAGTCGATATTTTGATCAGCTCCTCGTTAACAATGGTGTTGAGGGTGGCAAGATTAGGGTGAGAGTCTTTGACGTTGGTGTTTCGCTCTATTTTGTGGCCAGAATTTGTTTTGTACTCTGATGAAGATTTAATTTCCTCGTGTTTACCATATCTGAGTAATTGAAATTTCTCATCGTTGAACTTCATATTGTTTTCTGCAGCCCACTGAAAGATTTGGTTGATGTCCGCCTGGAGCCTTGCAGTGTCTGCAATGGAAGACACTGTCATGCATATTCTGGTGTCATCTGCAAAGGAAGACACGGTGCTGTGGCTGACATCCTTGTCTATGTCAGATATGAGGATGAGGAACAAGATGGGAGCGAGTACTGTGCCTTGTGGAACATAGCTTTTCACCGTAGCTGCCTCGGACTTTACTCTGTTGACGACTACTCTTTGTGTTCTGTTAGTGAAGAAATTATAGATCCATCAACTGACTTTTCCTGTTATTCCTTTAGCATGCATTTTGTGCGCTATTACGCCATGGTCACACTTGTCGAAGGCTTTTGCAAAGTCTGTATATATTACATCTGCATTCTTTTTGTCTTCTAGTGCATTTAGGACCTTGTCGTAGTGATCCAATAGTTGAGACAGACAGGAGCGACCTGTTCTAAACCCATGTTGCCCTGGGTTGTGTAACTGATGGGTTTCTAGATGGGTGGTGATCTTGCTTCTTAGGACCCTTCCAAAGATTTTTATGATGTGGGATGTTAGTGCTATTGGTCTGTAGTTCTTTGCTGTTGCTTTACTGCCCCCTTTGTGGAGTGGGGCTATGTCTGTTGTTTTTAGCAACTGTGGGACAACCCTCGTGTCCATGCTCCCTCTCCATAGGATGGAAAAGGCTCGTGATAGGGGCTTCTTGCAGTTCTTGATGAGCACGGAGTTTCATGAGTCTGGCCCTGGGGCAGAGTGCATGGGCATGTCATTTATCGCCTGTTCGAAGTCATTTGGCGTCAGGATAACATCGGATAGGCTTGTGTTAATCAAATTTTGTGGCTCTCATAAAAAATTCATTTTGATCTTCGACTCTCAGTCTGGTTAGCGGCTTGCTAAAAACTGAGTCATATTGGGACTTGAGTAGCTCACTCATTTCCTTGCTGTCATCTGTGTAGGACCCATCTTGTTTAAGTAGGGGCCCAATACTGGACGTTGTTCTCGACTTTGATTTGGCATAGGAGAAGAAATACTTTGGGTTTCTTTCGATTTCATTTATGGCTTTTAGTTCTTCCAGCGATTCCTGACTCCTATAAGATTCCTTTAGCTTAAGTTCGATGCTTGCTATTTCTCTGACCAGTGTCTCCCTACGCATTTCAGATATATTGACCTCTTTTAGCCGGTCTGTTATTCTTTTCCATCGCCTGTAAAGGGAGCGCCTGTCTCTTCCTATTTTACATCTACTCCTCCTTTTTCTTAGAGGAATAAGCCTTGCGCATACATCGAGTGCCACCAAGTTAATCTGTTCTAGGCATAAGTTTGGGTCTGTGTTGCTTAGTATATCTTCCCAGCTTATATCGGTTAGGACTTGGTTTACTTGGTCCCACTTTATGTTTTTGTTATTGAAGTTGAATTTGGTGAATGCTCCCTCGTGACTAGTCTCATTTTGTCGGTCTGGGGCTCCACGCATACATGTCTGAACCTCAATTATGTTGTGATCTGAGTATATTGTTTTTGATATGGTGACATTTCTTATCAGATCATCATTGTTAGTGAAGATGAGGTCTAGTGTATTCTCCAGTCTAGTAGGCTCTACTATTTGCTGGTTTAAATTGAATTTTGTGCAGAGATTTAAAAGCTCGTGTGAGTGTGAGTTTTCATCAGAGCTGCCTCCTGGTGTTATTACTGCAACAATATTATTTGCTATATTCCTCCATTTTAGGTGCCTTAAGTAATTCAAATAATATATTGTTATCTACTCATCTTAATATTTTACACTGAGGTGTGTAATTATGTTTGTACGTGTAAGTGCGTACATATATGTACGTACGTGTGATTAAGAAGTTGTAATTACGTAGTTGAGATTGCTAGCCCGTGTGCCAGTACTCCCTTAGCTGATGTGACCTGTTACTGTCATATCTGCTCTTGATGTGGTGTACTCTTCTAGCATATCTGCTACACTCCATGCATGCCTGCTACACTCCCTGCATGCCTGCTACACTCCCTGCATGCCTGCTACACACCCTGCATGCCTGCTACACTCCCTGCATGCCTGCTACACTCCCTGCATGCCTGCTACACTCCCTGCATGCCTGCTACACACCCTGCATGCCTCCTACACTCCCTGCATGCCTCCTACACTCCCTGCATGCCTCCTACACTCCCTGCATGCCTGCTACACTCCCTGCATGCCTCCTACACTCCCTGCATGCCTGTTACACTCCCTGCATGCCTGCTACACTCCTTGCATGTCTGCTACACTCCCTGCATGTCTGCTACAAACCCTGCATGTCTGCTACACTCCCTGCATGCCTCCTACACTCCCTGCATGCCTGTTACACTCCCTGCATGCCTGCTACACTCCTTGCATGTCTGCTACACTCCCTGCATGTCTGCTACAAACCCTGCATGTCTGCTACACTCCCTGCATACCTGCTACACTCACTGCATGCCTGTTACACTCCCTGCATGTCTGCTACACTCCCTGCATGTCTGCTACACTCCCTGCATGCCTCCTACACTCCCTGCATGCCTGTTACACTCCCTGCATGCCTGCTACACTCCTTGCATGTCTGCTACACTCCCTGCATGTCTGCTACAAACCCTGCATGTCTGCTACACTCCCTGCATACCTGCTACACTCACTGCATGTCTGCTACACTCCCTGCATGTCTGCTACACTCCCTGTATGCCTGCTACACTCCCTGCATGCCTGCTACACTCCCTGCATGTCTGCTTCACTTTCTGCATTCCTGCTACACTCCCTGCATGTCTGCTACACTCTCTGCATGCCTGCTACACTCCCTGCATGTCTGCTACTTTCCCTGCATGTCTGCTACACTCCCTGCATGTCTGCTACACTCCCTGCATGTCTGCTACACTCCCTGCATGCCTGCTACACTCCCTGCATGCCTGCTACACTCCCTGCATGTCTGCTTCACTTTCTGCATTAATGCTACACTCCCTGCATGTCTGCTACACTCTCTGCATGCCTGCTACACTCCCAGCTTGCCTGATACACTCCCTGCATGCCTGCTAAACTTCCTTCTTGCCTGCTACACTTCCTGCATGCCTGCTACACATCTTGCATTCCTGCTACACTCCCAGCATGCCTGATACACTCTCAGCTTGCCTGATACATTCCCTACATCCCTGCTACACTTCTTGGATGCCTGCTACACTTCCTGCATTCGTGCTACACTCCATGCATGTCTGCTACACTTCCTGCATGCTTGCTACACTCCCTGCATGCCTGATTCACTCCCAACATGCCTGATACACTCCCTGCATGCCTGCTACACTTCCAGCATGCCTGCTACACTCCTTGCATGTCTGCTACACTCCCTACGTGCCTGCTACACTTTCTCCATGCCTTCTATATTCCCTGCATGCCTGCTACACTCCTTGCATGACTGCTACACTCCCTGCATGTCTGCTACACTCCCTACATATCTGCTACACACCCTACATGTCTGCTACACTCCTCTCACTCCTGCTACACTCCCTGCACGTCTGCTACACTCCCTGCACTTCTGCTACATTCCTAGCATGCCTCCTGCACTTCCTGCACGTCTGTTTCACTCCTTGCACGTCTGCTGCACTCCCTGCATGCCTGCTACCCTCCCTGCATGCATGCTACACTCCCTGCATGCATGGTACACTCCCTGCATGTCTGCTATATTCCCAGCATGCCTGCTACACTTCCTGCATGTCTGGTGGTACACTCCCTGCACGTCTGCTACATTCCCAGCATGCCTGTTACACTTCCTGCATGTCTGCTACACTCCCTGCATGTCTGCTACATTCCCAGCATGCCTGCTACACTTCCTGCATGCCTGCTACACTCCCTGCATGCCTGCTACACTCCCTGCATGCCTGCTACACTCCCTGCATGCCTGCTACACTCTCAGCATGCCTGCTGCACTCCCTGCATGCCTGCTACCCTCCCTGCATGCATGCTACACTCCCTGCATGCATGCTGCACTCCATCTTATCTTGTCTTAGCACCACTTGCTTTAGTGATGAATATGGGGAATACATTTTTGCTAATTTTACTGTAAAAAACCTTAAGACGCCTATAACAATCGGTGCCATTTACCGGATACCTCACACAAACATCCCAAATTTCAGTGAGAAATTAAAGTCACTAATAACAAACAGACAGATGAATAAGCACCACCTTCTCTTAGCTGGAGACTTCAACATCAACCTTGGCTTACTAGATGATCAGCCTGTAACTGATTTCATCAACAATATGAACAACACACTTCTCATACCAACAATAACTAAACCAACCAGGCTCACTGAGACAAGTGCAACCATAATAGACCACATATGGACCAATATACTAGCCCCCTTTAAATCAGGGATAATCACAGATAGTACTACAGACCACTACCCTACCTTCCTCCTGACAAACATTAGTAAACCACCACTTGAATACAACAAAGTCTCATTTAGACTCCATGACGAGGCCTCAGTAAGGAAGTTCACAGCTGACCTAGAGACTGTTGATTGGCCTACAGTATTCTCCAAGGCCAATGGTATTGATGACTGGACAGACATTTTTCTTAACAAATTACTTAGACTATACAACAAACATTGTCCTATAAAAACAAAACAGATCACAAACAAACGGCTTGGTTGCCCATGGCTAACCAGCACCATTCTGAAATCCATTGACAAGAAACACCAATATGAAAAGCAATATAGACAGGGCTTAATACACAAAGATACTCTTAAACACTATTCATCAGCTCTCACCAAAGTGATAAAAAAAGCCAAACAACTATACTACTCCAGTAGATTCACAGACACTAGAGGAGATATAAAAAAGACCTGGAAAACACTCTCTCAGATTCTAGGGACCCACAAACTGAGAAAAACCAAGAATATTGTCCTAACTAAACCTAATGAAACACCACTACATCCCGCTGACACAGCTAACAAGATAAACAACTTCTTCTCAAACATAGGATCTAATCTTGCCAGTAAAATCCCACATACCAATGCCCATGCCTGGGACTACCAAATGGAAATTTCCCTAATTCCTTCTATCTTGCACCAACTGAGCCCACGGAAGTCATTGAAATCATAAAGTCACTTAAAAATAACTCGGGGAATCTGTCTCATGTCCCACCATTACTGTACAAGCGAGCGGCCCATGTCCTTTCGCATGCTATTTCATTACTTTTTAACAAGTCAATAGAGACTAGCACCTTCCCGAAACTACTCAAGATGGCAAGGGTTACACCAATACATAAAGGTGGTGATCCTACAGACTTAAACAACTATAGGCCAATATCTAACTTACCATTGCTATCCAAAATCTTTGAGAAACTCGTGCACAGGAGACTGTATTCATTTATAACGGCTCAAAACATACTCAACCCCTGCCAGTTTGGATTCAGGAAAAATAAAAGCACTAATGATGCAATCATAAAAATGCTAGATCCGCTTTACACAGCATTGGAAAATAAGGAATATCCACTAGGAATTTTTATTGACCTAAGAAAAGCTTTTGACACAGTAGACCACGACATCCTACTCCACAAACTTGATCATTACGGTATAAGAGGCCATGCGCTTGCTTATTTCAAATCTTACATTACTAATAGGTATCAGTACGTCACCATTAAAGACACAGCATCAGCAACACGGCCACTTGATACTGGAGTTCCGCAGGGAAGTGTCCTTGGTCCCCTGCTCTTCCTCATATACATCAATGACCTTCCAAACGTATTCCAACACCTGAAACCCATTCTCTTTGCCGATGACACGACTTATGTCATCTCTCACCCTAATCTTGCCACCCTCAACACCATTGTGAATGAGGAGCTGATTAAAATATCGACTTGGATGACAGCCAATAAACTTACGCTTAACACTGACAAAACCTACTATATTATGTTTGGTAGCAGAGCAGGAGATGCACAAATTAACATTAAGATTGACAACACTCTAATTAAAAGAAATAATGGGGGAAAATTCCTAGGCTTATACCTTGACAACAACCTGAATTTCAGCACCCATATCCAGCATATAGCCAAAAAAGTATCCAAAACGGTTGGGATCCTCTCCAAGATACGATACTACGTGCCGCAAAATGCCCTTCTCATACTATACCACTCACTTATTTATCCATACCTCACCTATGCTATTTGTGCTTGGGGATCAACTGCAGCAACACACCTAAAGCCAATAATAACCCAACAAAAAGCTGCAGTAAGAATAATCACTAAATCCCATCCCTGGCAACCCCCCCCCACTCTTCATAGATCTAAACTTACTCCCAGTTCAGTACATCCACACTTACTACTGTGCAATCTACATCTACAGGGCCTTAAACTCTAATATCAACCTTGACCTAAAACGCTTTCTTGATAGTTGTGACAGAACCCACAGGCATAACACCAGACACAAACATCTCTACGACATTCCCCGTGTCCGACTAAACCTTTACAAAAATTCAATGTATGTCAAAGGCCCTAAAATCTGGAATACCCTACCTGAGAACTCTAGAACTGCAGACACATTCATCACCTTCAAAACTACCATTAGAAAACATCTTATCTCCCTGATACACCCCGTCAACTAACTACACGAATACCACCTGGTGGTTCACACTTACACTCACTCACTCATTTGACCATAAACAGAAATATTAATCTCAGTCTTAAAATAATGAATCCTGTGATACTCCAATACTGAAACTATGTACTGTGCCAAAACAAAAGCATTCACATTGCTAAACTCACAAACTAGTATTTAGTCACTTAGCCATAATACCAACTTACCTCATAATTTGTAATATTTTACAATTAAGAATAAAACTAAGTATGCCCGAAATGCCTAGCCATGCTAAGCGTTCTAGTGGTACACTCTGTAATCACAATTTTACTACATGTAAACCAAACAATAACCAAATTTCTGTAAACTCAGCGTTGTAATCCTTATAGAGAATAAACTTTGAATGCATGTCTGCTATATTCCCAGCATGCCTGCTACACTTCCTGCATGTCTGGTACACTCCCTGCACGTCTGCTACATTCCCAGCATGCCTGCTACACTTCCTGCATGCCTGCTACACTCCCTGCATGTCTGCTACACTTCCTGCATTCCTTCTACACTCCCTGCATGTCTGCTACACTCCCTGCATGCCTGCTACACTCCCTGCATGTCTGCTTCACTTTCTGCATTCCTGCTACACTCCCTGCATGTCTGCTACTTTCCCAGCATGCCTGCTACACTTCCTGCTTGCCTGCTACACTTCCTGCATGCCTGCTACACATCTTGCATTCCTGCTACACTCCCAGCATACATGATACACTCCCAGCTTGCCTGATACACTCCCTACATGCCTGCTACACTTCCTGGATGCCTGCTACACTTCCTGCATTCGTGCTACACTCCATGCATGTCTGCTACACTGCCTGCATGCTTGTTACACTCCCTGCATGTCTGCTACACTCCCTGCATGCTTGCTTCACTCCCTGCATGCCTGATTCACTCCCAACATGCCTGATACACTGCCTGCATGCTTGCTACACTCCCTGCATGCCTGCTGCAATTCCTGCTTGCCTGCTACACTTCCTGCATTCGTGCTACACTCCATGCATGTCTGCTACACTCCCTGCATGCCTGCTACACTTCCTGCATGCCTGCTACACTCCCAGCATGCCTGCTACACTTCCTGCATGCCTGCTACACTCCCAGCATGCCTGATACACTCCCTGCATGCATGCTACACTCCCTGCATGTCTGCTACACTTCCTGCATTCCAGGTACACTCCCTGCATCTCTGCTACACTCCCTGCATGCTTGCTACACTCCCTGCATGCCTGCTTCACTCCCTGCATACCTGCTACTCTCCCTGCATGCCTGCTACACTCCCTGCATGCCTGATTCACTCCCAGCATGCCTAATGCTTTCCCAGCATTCCTGATACACTCCCTGTATGCCTGCTACTCTCCCTGCATGCATTCTGCACTCCCTGCATGTCTGCTAGACTCCCTGCTGCATTCTCTGCATGCCTGCTACATTCCCTGCATTCATGCTACTTTCCCTGCACGCCTGCTGCACTCCTTGCATGCCTGCTTCTCTCCCTGCATGTCTGCTACACTCCTTGCTACATTCTTTGCATTCCTGCTACTTTCCCTGCATGCCTGCTACACTCCCTGCATGTCTGCTACATTTCCTGCATGCCTGCTACACTCCCTGTATGCCTGCTACACTCCCTGCACGTTTGCTACGATCCCTGCATGTCTGCTACACTTCCTGCATGCCTGCTACACTTCCAGCATGCCTGCTACACTCCTTGCATGTCTGCTACACTCCCTACGTGCCTGCTACACATTCTCCATGCCTTCTATATTCCCTGCATGTCTGCTATACTCCCTACATGCCTGCTACTGTTCCTCCATACCTGCTACACTCCCTGCATGCCTGCTACACTCCTCGCATCCTGGGGGACAAGATTAAGGACCCCAATGGAAATAAGTTAGACAGTCCTCGATGACGCACTGACTTTCTTGGGTTATCCTGGGTGGCTAACCCTCCGGGGTTAAAAATCCGAACGAAATCTTATCTTATCTTATCTTACATGTCTGCTTCACTCCTCTCATTCCTGCTACACTCCCTGCATGTCTGCTACACTCCCTGCACTTCTGCTACATTTCCAGCATGCCTGCTGCACTTCCTGCACGTCTGTTACACTCCTTGCACGTCTGCTACACTCCCTGCATGCCTGCTACACTCCCTGCATGCCTGCTACACTCCCTGCATGCCTGCTACACTCCCTACATATCTGCTACACTCCCTGCATGCCTGCTACTCTCTCAGCACGCCTGCTACACTCCCTGCATGCCTGCTACCCTCCCTGCATACATGCTACACTCCCTGCATGCATGCTACACTCCCTGCATGTCTGCTATATTCCCAGCATGCCTGCTACACTTCCTGCATGTCTGGTACACTCCCTGCACGTCTGCTACATTCCCAGCATGCCTGCTACACTTCCTGCATGTCTGCTGCACTCCCTGCATGTCTGCTTCACTTTCTGCATTCCTGCTACACTCCCTGCATGTCTGCTATATTCCCAGCATGCCTGCTACACTTCCTGCATGCCTGCTACCCTCCCTGCATGCATGCTACACTCCCTGCATGCATGCTACACTCCCTGCATGTCTGCTATATTCCCAGCATGCCTGCTACACTTCCTGCATGTCTGGTACACTCCCTGCACGTCTGCTACATTCCCAGCATGCCTGCTACACTTCCTGCATGTCTGCTACACTCCCTGCATGTCTGCTTCACTTTCTGCATTCCTGCTACACTCCCTGCGTCTCTGCTACACTCTGCATGCCTGCTACTTTCCCTGCATGTCTGCTACACTCCCTGCATGTCTGCTACACTCCCTGCATGTCTGCTACACTCTCTGCATGTCTGCTACGCTCCCAGCATGCCTGATACACTCCCAGCGTGCCTGATACACTCCCTGCATGCCTGGTAAACTTCCTTCTTGCCTGCTACACTTCCTGCATGCCTGCTACACATCTTGCATTCCTGCTACACTCACAGCATGCCTGATACACTCCCAGCTTGTCTGATACACTCCCTACATGCCTGCTACACTGCCTGCATGCTTGCTACACTCCCTGCATGTCTGCTACACTCCCTGCATGCTTGCTACACTCCCTGCATGTCTTATTCACTCCCAACATGCCTGATACACTCCCTGCATGCCTGCTACACTTCCTGCTTGCCTGCTTCACTTCCTGCTTGCCTGCTACACTTCCTGCATGCCTGCTACACATCTTGCATTCCTGCTACACTCCCAGCATGCCTGATACACTCCCAGCATGCCTGATACACTCCCTACATGCCTGCTACACTTTCTGCATGCCTGCTACACTTCCTGCATTCGTGCTACACTCCATGCATGTCTGCTACACTCCCTGCATGCCTGCTACACTTCCTGCATGCCTGCTACACTCCCAGCATGCCTGATACACTCCCTGCATGCATGGTGCACTCCCTGCATGTCTGCTACACTTCCTGCATTCCAGGTACACTCCCTGCATCTCTGCTACACTCCCTGCATGCTTGCTACACTCCCTGCATGCCTGCTTCACTCCCTGCATACCTGCTACTCTCCCTGCATGCCTGCTACACTCCCTGCATGCCTGCTACACTCCCTACATGCCTGCTACACTTTCTGCATGCCTGCTACACTTCCTGCATTCGTGCTACACTCCATGCATGTCTGCTACACTCCCTGCATGCCTGCTACACTTCCTGCATGCCTGCTACACTCCCAGCATGCCTGATACACTCCCTGCATGCATGCTGCACTCCCTGCATGTCTGCTACACTTCCTGCATTCCAGGTACACTCCCTGCATCTCTGCTACACTCCCTGCATGCTTGCTACACTCCCTGCATGCCTGCTTCACTCCCTGCATACCTGCTACTCTCCCTGCATGCCTGCTACACTCCCTGCATGCCTGATATACTCCCTGCATGCCTGATATACTCCCAGCATGCCTAATACTTTCCCAGCATTCCTGATACACTCCCTGTATGCCTGCTACACTCCCTGCATGCATTTTACACTCCTTGCATGCCTGCTACTCTCCCTGCTTGTCTGCTACGCTCCTTGCTACATTCCCTGCTTTCCTTCTACTTTCCCTGCATGCCTGCTACACTCCCTTCATGCCTGCTACACTCCCGGCATACCTGCTACACTCTCTGCATGCCTGCTACACTCCCTGCATGCCTGCTACACTCCCTGCATGTGTGCTACACTCTCTGCATGCATACTACACTCCCCGCATGCCTGCTACACTCCCCGCATGCCTGCTACACTCTCTGCATGCCTGCTACACTCTCTGCATGCCTACTACACTCTCTGCATGTCTGCTACACTTCCTGCATGCCTGCTACACTATCTGCATGGCTGCTACTCTCTCTGCATATCTGGTACACTCTGCATGGCTGCTATTCTCCCTGCATGCCTGCTACTCTCCCTGCATGCCTGCTACACTCTCTGCATGCCTGCTACACTCTCTGCATGCCTACTACACTCTCTGCATGCCTACTGCACTCTCTGCTTGTCTGCTACACTCCCTGCATGCCTGCTACACTCTCTGCTTGGCTGCTACACTCCCTGCATGCCTGCTACACTCTCTGCATGCCTGCTATACTCCCTGCATGTCTGCTACACTCTCTGCATGTCTGCTATACTCCCTGCATGCCTGCTTCACTCCATGCATGCATGCTACACTCATTGCATGCCTGCTACACTCTCTGCATGCCTGCTACACTCCCTGCTTGCCTGCTACACTCTGCATGCCTGCTACTCTCCCTGCATGCCTGCTACACTCTCTGCATGCCTGCTACACTCCCTGCATGCCTGTTACACTCCTTGCATGCCTGCTACATTCCTTGCATGCCTGCTACAATCCCTGCATGCCTGCTACACTCTCTGCATGCCTGCTACACACTCTGCATACCTGCTACACTCCCTGCATGCCTGCTACACTCTCTGCATGCCTGCTACACTCCCTGCATGCCTGCTACTCTCTCTGCATACCTGCTACACTCCCTGCATGCCTGCTGCACTCCCTGCATGCCTGCTTCACTCCCTGCATGCCTGCTACACTCCCTGCATGCCTGCTACACTCCCTGCATGCTTGCTACACTCCCTGCATGCCTGCTACACTCCCTGCATGCCTGCTACACTACCTGCATGCTTGCTACACTCCCTGCATGCCTGCTACACTCCCTGCATGCTTGCTACACTCCCTGCATGTCTGCTACACTCCCTGCATGCCTGCTACACTCCCTGCATGCTTGCTACACTCCCTGCATGCCTGCTACACTCCCTGCATGCTTGCTGCACTCCCTGCATGCCTGCTACACTCTCTGCTACACTCTCTGCATGCTTGCTACACTCCCTGCATGCCTGCTACACTCCCTGCATGCTTGCTACACTCCCTGCATGCCTGCTACACTCCCTGCTACACTCTCTGCATGCTTGCTACACTCCCTGCATGCCTGCTACACTCCCTGCATGCTTGCTACACTCCCTGCATGCCTGCTACACTCCCTGCATGCTTGCTACACTCCCTGCATGCCTGCTACACTCCCTGCTACACTCTCTGCATGCTTGCTACACTCCCTGCATGCCTGCTACACTCCCTGCATGCTTGCTACACTCCCTGCATGCCTGCTACACTCCCTGCATGCCTGCTACACTCTCTACATGCCTGCTACACTCTTTGCATACCTAGTAGACTCCCTGCATGCCTGCTACACTCCCTGCATGCCTGCTACACTTCATCAAACTATCTAATTAAAGTGACTTCTCCTCCAAGGTAAGTACAGATATTTCTTTTTGATAAATTAAGATGTAAATATTTGTTATTTATAAATTACGTCCATATATTGTTTGTGGATAGTGGTGGTGGCAGAAGCCTCCTCCTCCACTAGTATGTACGGCTTCTCTCAGTGGCTATTATAAACCCAACAAAAACACCACCAACACTTACTCTTCTCCTAGATTATGACATATTTTATTAATTCTAGAGTATATATCATGTTTCTATGTTATTAATACTGTTTTTGTCTTATTAGATGAATTGTGATAGATAAATTAGCCGTTCAGTTGATAATAGCATTATATTGAAGTACTATTCTGTCATGCCTCCTGACAGCAGGAACGGATTAATTGGATTTCCATTATTTCTTATGGGAAAATTTAATCGGATAACGCTAAAATTGGTTAAGGACGAGCTCTCTTGAACGGATTAATATCGTTAACTCAGTGTTCACTGTATGACCGAAACTTGCTGTACGGCCCCCCCTTCTAACCTGACTTGCTAATATGGTCATCTCGTGCCACCCAGCTTGTTTATATTCTCAGTGAGATCCATGTCTCCATTATGGCTGTAAACTTTCAAAAATTTAAAGCGTTTTAAATTTACTGCATATTTTATATGTACTCTAATTGTGCTAATGTGTATCTGTACCTAAATACACTTGCATACTGTGCTGGCATTTAGGTACACATTGAAATCACCAAGAGTGTCTTGAAGATGCCATATAATGATGATAATAATACAATAATAATCATTGAAGCGCATTAAATATCATATATTGCGTTAATGTAAACATTTGCATTAATCCATCTATGATATTTTCATCAAAATTATATAAGAAACATGTTGCATATCATATAAACATGATACATACATCCACAGTGCAATAAATTTCACATGAAAGTGAAATGTAGCTGGGCAGAGGAAAAGAATACAGTGGACCCCCGCATAACGATATTAATCCATTCCTGAGAGCTCATTGTTATGCGAAATTATTGTTATGCGAATGAATTTTCCCCATAAGAAATAATGGAAATCAAATTAATCTGTGCAAGACACCCCAAAGTATGAAAAAAAAAAATTTTTACCACATGAAATATTAATTTTAATACACACAAACTGAAAAAGACATGCACAGTTACATGACACTTACCTTTATTGAAGATCTGGTGATGATTGATGGGATGGGAGGAGGAGAGAGTCTTAGTGTTTAGAAGGGGAATCCCCTTCCATTAAGACTTGAGGTGTTAAGTCCTTTTCTGGGGTTACTTCCCTTCTTCTTTTAATGCCACTAGGACCAGCTTCAGAGTCACTGGGCTTCTGTCACAAAACATATCTGTCCATAGTGGCCTGTACCTCTCGTTCCTTTATGACTTTCCTAAAGTGCTTCACAACAGTGTCAGTGTAATAGTCACCAGCACGGCTTGTAATAGCTGTGTTAGGGTGATTGTCATCAAAAAAGGTTTGCACTTTAAGCCACATTCCACACATTTCCTTAATCTTTGAAGTAGGCAACTTCAATTTCTCTCTGCCCTCCTCCGAAGCAGTTTCGTCAGGTCTGGCCTCTTGCTGTTGAAGTTGATCTAGCAGCTCATCAGTGGTTAGTTCTTTACCGACCGGAGCAGCGGTGGAGTCCGGCAGCCGTCTGAGTGACTGAGCCAGCCCTCTTCAGGAATGCACTGCTCACCTCCGTGGCATGAGGAACGGACTAGAAAAGGTGTCCCAAACATTGCCTGCTCCACGAAACCCTAGCCAGCTTACCGCGGTTGGCGGGCACCCTTCTACATGCGGTCGAAACTACAAGACATCAAAGAAGAAAACCAAGATCACACCTCTCAACCTTGCCACTTGGAACGTCCGTACGCTTCTCGACAGGGACGACTCAGACCTCAGAGACATACAGCACTCATTGCGAACAAACTCGCCAGATACAGCATTGACATCGCTGCCATAAGTGAGACTAGACTTGCTGGCGAGGGCGAACTCTGCGAAAGAGGAGCAGGCTATACCTTCTTTTGGTCCGGACGAGGAGCCGAGGAGAGACGGGAGGCAGGAGTTGGCTTTGTAGTGAAGTCATTCCTCATTGGCAAGCTGGCTGGCCCACCAAAAGGAGTGAACGATCGCCTTATGACAATGAGAATCCCCTTGTCCTGCGGACAGAAGTTTGCCACTATTGTCAGTGCCTATGCCCCCACCATGACCAACCCAGACGAGGTTAAGGACAAGTTTTATGAAGACCTGAACGCCATCATCACCACTGTCCCCAGTGCAGATAAGCTCATCATCCTTGGTGACTTTAATGTGAGAGTCGGTCGTGACAGCACCGCCTGGGAAGGCGTGATCGGAAAGCATGGGGTGGGCAGCTGCAATAGCAATGGCCTGCTGCTCCTTCAGACCTGCGCCGAACACGACCTTCTGATCACCAATACTGTCTTCAGCCTCCCTACCCGCAACAGGACATCATGGATGCACCCGTGTTCCAAACACTGGCATCTCATTGATTATGTCATCGTCAGGAAGAGGGACAGGCAGGATGTATGAGTCACGAAGGCCATGTGTGGTGCGGAATACTGGACAGACCATCGCCTCATCATCTCGAAACTCAAGCTCCGTGTCCAGCCCAGGAGATGCCCTCAGGGCGCGAAACCACCAAAACGCCTGAACGTTGGCAAGCTGAAGGCCCACAACGTCAAGCAGTCCTTTGCAGAAATCCTGGAAACCCGCTTGGAGTCCGTCGTGCTGGACGTTCAGAACGTCGAAGCAGCATGGATCGCACTCCGCGATACAGTGTACAGCACAGCCATGGAGTGTCTAGGACCCGTCACCAGGAAGCACAAGGACTGGTTCGACGAACACTGCACAGAAATCCAGCAGCTGCTGGAAGAGAAACGAAAGGCCTACATGGCCCACATCAATGATCCAAAGTCCACAGCGAAGCAAGATGCACCGAGAAACATACACAGCAATACCCAGCGAAAAATGCGTGAAATGCAAGACTCTTGGCTAAGCAACAAAGCCGATGAGATTCAGGGCTTTGCAGACAGAAACGATATGAAGAACTTCTATGACGGCCTGAAAGAAATCTACGGCCCTACCACCTCTGGCACATCACCACTCCTCAGCGCAGATGGGTCAACGCTGCTCACAGACAAGGAGAAAATTCTAGAGAGATGGGCAGAACATTTTGACAGCGTGCTGAACTGTCCATCCACCATCAACGATGAAGCCATCGAACGTCTACCTCAGATTCCGACCAACGAGACACTGAATGCCATCCCCATTTTGGAGGAGACTCAGCAAGCAATACGTCAACTGTCCAGTGGCAAAGCTCCTGGGTCTGACGCCATCCCAGCTGAAGTCTACAAAGAAGGCGGAATGGCACTGGTAGAGAAACTTCACCAACTCTTCCAGCTTGTATGGCAGTACGAGACAGTTCCTCAGGACTTTAAAGATGCTTCCATTGTGCATCTCTACAAACGAAAAGGAAACCGCCAGGCATGCGACAACCACCGTTGTATCTCCCTGCTCTCCATCACAGGCAAAACCCTGGCTAGAGTTCTACTCAATCGGCTCAATGAACATCTAGAGCAAGGACTCCTACCTGAAAGCCGGTGCGGCTTCCGGAAAGATCGCGGGACTATCGACATGGTGTTCGCTGCTAGACAGCTACAGGAGAAATGTCAGGAACAGAACACTGACTTGTACTCCACCTACGTCGATTTGACCAAGGCCTTCAACACCATTAGTAGTGAGGGCCTTTGGAGAATTATGGCAAAGTACGGCTGCCCAAAGATGTTTATCGCCATCATACGCCAACTTCACGATGGAATGCTGGCCAGAGTCCAAGACAACGGAGAGACGTCTAAACCATTCCCAGTCTCAAATGGAGTTAAACAAGGCTGCGTGCTTGCTCCCACCCTGTTCAGCCTGATGTTCTCGGCCATGCTTACAGACGCATTCAGGGACACAGACGCAGGGATCGGCATCAGGTACCGTACAGATGGGTCTGTCTTCAACCTCAGGAGGCTTCAAGCAAAAACCAAGGCTGCAACTGACACTATCAATGATCTGTTATTTGCTGATGACTGCGCCCTCAACGCTGCTTCAGAAGCCGCCATGCAGCACAGTGTTGATAAGTTCTCTGTCGCCTGCAACAACTTCGGGCTGACAATCAGTACAACGAAGACTGAAGTGATGCACCAGCCTGCTCCGGGAAAGATGTATGTTGAGCCAAACATCACCATCAATGGGCAGTGACTGAACGCCATAGACAAATTCACCTACCTCGGCAGTACCCTTTCCAGAAATGTTGTCATCGATGACAAGGTGAATGCCAGACTTGCCAAAGCCAGTGCCACCTTCGGCAGGCTCCACAAAAATGTATGGAACCGAAGAGGCATCACCACATGCACCAAGATCAAGGTGTACAGAGCCATAGTCCTCACCACACTTCTCTATGGCTGCGAAACCTGGACTGTCTACAAACGTCACGCCAGAAAGTTGAACCACTTTCACACCACACGGCTCAGAAAAATTCTTGGCATCAAATGGCAAGATAAGATCCCAGACACAGAAGTACTGACTACAGCTGGCCTGCCTAGCATCTACACAATCCTAATCTCACTCTTTACCTATATCTCTCTCTCTACCTATCACTCTCTACCTATCTCTCTCTCTTCCCTCTCCCATCTCTCCCCTCTAACATCTCTTACCTCTAACACCTCCCCCCCTCTAACATCTCTCCCCCTCTAACATCTGTCCCCTCCCATTATCTCTCCCCTCTCCCTTTCCCCATCTCTCTCCCATCCTCCCCTCCCTCTCCCCCTAGCCTCTCTCCCCTCTCGCTCTCCCATCTCCCCCCTCTTTCCCCCTTCTCCCCCTCTCTGCCCCCTCTCTCTCCCCCTCTTTGCCTTCTCTTTCTCTCTCTCTCTCCCTCTCTCTCTCTCTCTCTCTCTCTCTCTCTCTCTCTCTCTCTCTCTCTCTCTCTCTCTCTCTCTCTCTCTCTCTCTCTCTCTCTCTCTCTCTCTCTCTCTCTCTCTCTCTTGCTCTCTCTCTCTTGCTCTCTCTCTCTTGCTCTCTCTCGTCCCCATTTTCCCTTCTAACTCTCCCCTCTCCTACTCTTCCCGTCACTCTCTCTCCCCCTCTACCTTTCCCTTCTCTCTTCTCTCACAAAAAAAAAAAATGGTGGGGACTCGCAGGAACCAAGGATCAGATGAGAATGGTTCTGGTAGGGAGGAGTGGATGGAGGAGCAGTGGAAAAGGATGGAACAAGAGTGGGAGAGAAAATTAGGAGAGCTTTCTGAAAAAATGGAGAAAGAGCTCTCTGTGAAATTGGAAAAGAGGTTGGAGAAGGAGACAAAGAATTGGGAGGCACAAGTCGAAACTGCAGTAGCCAAGATAAGGGTCCTAGAAGTTGAGATAAATAGGCTGAAGCGAGTTACAGGGGCAGTGACCAGAGAAGACACAGCATATGAAGCTGCGAGGCCGAACAGGAAGGAAGGAATTATGAATTATGCTAAGGTCATATCAGTCTGCCAAGGAGGACCAAGGAGTGAAAGGGAAGATCAGCTGGTTGCAGATGGAGAGGGTGATAGGTCGAATGCTGAGGCACAACCAGGCTATCAAGAGCCACTGGAAAAATCAAGGGAGAAACTGACCACATACAGGCAGGATCCAGAGTCACAGAGGGTGAGGCAATGGGAGGAAGAAAGGGCAAAATCAGTGTTTATCCATGGGCTTCAGGAGAGAGAGGAAAGGACACACACTGAAAGGCAGCAGGAAGAAAGAAAGGAGATTGAGAAAATCATCACGGAAATAGGTGAAGAGATGAACGAGATTGTAAATTTTCAGAGAATAGGGGGGTACTCGAAGGGGAGAAACCGACCAATCAAGCTGAATCTCAGGACGGAAACAGTGTGGAACAGGATCCTCCAAGAGAAACCACGATTGAAATACTCGGAAGAGTACAAGAGGTTGTTCCTAGACAGAGACAGAACAAAATCAGAACGACAGCAGCTGAGGGAGAGGACAAAAAAGCGAAAGGAGCTAGGAAAAGAGACAAGGAGGGAACCAGCAGAGGTCAGTCAGAGCAGAACGGAACAGCAAGGGCAAGCACACACACAACTATTCTCAGAACCATACAACCTATCACACCATCCCAACACACACTACAATCCATACCCACAGCCTCCACCCAACACCGAGCTATAGAATCCCACAGTATGCCACCAGGTCTCCCACCCTCACAGGCCCCCCAAACCACAGTGTTGGAAAGGAAACTGAAGGTATGGTACACAAACGCTGATGGAATAACAAATAAGTGGGAGGAGTGGCATGAAAGAATCAAAGAAGCATCATCGGACATCATAGCTCTCACAGAAACCAAGCTTACAGGTATGATAACAGATGCCATCTTTACAACGGGATACCAAATCCTGAGGAAAGACAGAGGGAACAGAGGGTGTGGAGGAGTGGCGTTGCTGATCAAAAATCGCTGGAATTTTGATGAGCTGGAGAGAGGAGACAGCAGAGAAGAAAGTGATTACATAGTGGGAAAACTTCACTCTGGAGGTCCCAAGGTGGTAATAGCAGTGATGTATAACCCACCACAGAACAGCAGGAGGCCAAGGCAAGAGTACGACGAGAGCAATAGAGCGATGGTTGACACACTGGCTAGAGTGGCCAGAAGAGCTCATGCATGCAGGGCAAAGCTCCTGATCATGGGTGACTTTAACCACAAGGAGATCAATTGGGAGAACTTGGACCCACATGGGGGCCAAGATACATGGAGGGCTAAGATGATGGAGGTGGTACTGGAAAACTTCATGTGCCAACACATAAGGGACACTACAAGAGAGAGAGGAGAGGATGAACCAGCAAGGCTGGACTTAGTATTCACCTTGAGTAGTACAGATATCGAGGACATCACATATGAAAGACCCCTTGGGGCCAGTGACCATGTGGTTTTAAGCTTCGAATACACAGTAGAGCTACAAGTGGAGGGAGAAGCAGGAAGGCCAGGACGAATGAAGCCAAACTACAAGAAAGGGGACTACACAGGAATGAGGAACTACCTGAACGGGGTTCAGTGGGACAGAGAACTGGCAGGGAAGCCAGTTAATGAGATGATGGAATATGTAGCAACAAAATGCAAGGAGGCTGAGGAGAGGTTTGTACCCAAGGGTAACAGGATTAATGAAAAAGCCAGGGTGAGCCCATGGTTTACCCAAAGGTGCAGGGAGGCAAAAACCAAGTGTGCTAGGGAATGGAAGAAATATAGAAGGCAAAGGACCCAGGAGAATAAGGAGAACAGTCATAGAGCCAGAAACGAATATGCACAGATAAGAAGGGAGGCCCAAAGACAATATGAAAATGACATAGCAGCGAAAGCCAAATCTGACCCGAAACTGTTGTACAGCCACATCAGGAGGAAAACAACAGTCAAGGACCAGGTAATCAGACTAAGGAAGGAAGGAGGAGAGACAACAAGAAATGACCGTGAAGTATGTGAAGAACTCAACAAGAGATTCAAAGAAGTGTTCACAGAGGAGACAGAAGGGACTCCAGAAAGACGGAGAGGTGGGGCACACCACCAAGTGCTGGACACAGTACACACAACCGAGGAAGAAGTGAAGAGGCTTCTGAGTGAGCTAGATACCTCAAAGGCAATGGGGCCAGATAACATCTCCCCATGGGTATTGAGAGAGGGAGCAGAGGCGCTATGTGTACCCCTAACAACAATATTCAATACATCTATCGAAACAGGGAGATTGCCTGAGGCATGGAAGACAGCAAATGTAGTCCCAATCTTTAAAAAAGGAGACAGACATGAAGCATTAAACTACAGACCAGTGTCACTGACATGTATAGTATGCAAAATCATGGAGAAGAGTGGTGGAACACCTAGAAAGGAATGATCTCATCAACAGCAGCCAACATGGTTTCAGGGACGGGAAATCCTGTGTCACAAACCTACTGGAGTTCTATGACATGGTGACAGCAGTAAGACAAGAGAGAGAGGGGTGGGTGGATTGCATTTTCTTGGACTGCAAGAAGGCGTTTGACACAGTTCCACACAAGAGATTGGTGCAAAAACTGGAGGACCAAGCAGGGATAACAGGGAAGGCACTACAATGGATCAGGGAATACTTGTCAGGAAGACAGCAGCGAGTCATGGTACGTGGCGAGGTGTCAGAGTGGGCACCTGTGACCAGCGGGGTCCCGCAGGGGTCAGTCCTAGGACCAGTGCTGTTTCTGGTATTTGTGAACGACATGACGGAAGGAATAGACTCTGAGGTGTCCCTGTTTGCAGATGACGTGAAGTTGATGAGAAGAATTCACTCGATCGAAGACCAGGCAGAACTACAAAGGGATCTGGACAGGCTGCAGACCTGGTCCAGCAATTGGCTCCTGGAGTTCAATCCCACCAAGTGCAAAGTCATGAAGATTGGGGAAGGGCAAAGAAGGCCGCAGACGGAGTACAGTCTAGGGGGTCAGAGACTACAAACCTCACTCAGGGAAAAAGATCTTGGGGTGAGTATAACACCAGGCACATCTCCTGAAGCGCACATCAACCAAATAACTGCTGCAGCATATGGGCGCCTAGCAAACCTCAGAACAGCATTCTGACATCTTAATAAGGAATCATTCAGGACCCTGTACACCGTGTACGTTAGGCCCATATTGGAGTATGCGGCACCAGTTTGGAACCCACACCTAGCCAAGCACGTGAAGAAACTAGAGAAAGTGCAAAGGTTTGCAACAAGACTAGTCCCAGAGCTAAGAGGTATGTCCTACGAGGAGAGGTTAAGGGAAATCAACCTGACGACACTGGAGGACAGGAGAGATAGGGGGGACATGATAACAACATACAAAATACTGAGAGGAATTGACAAGGTGGACAAAGACAGGATGTTCCAGAGATTGGACACAGTAACAAGGGGACACAGTTGGAAGCTGAAGACACAGATGAATCACAGGGATGTAAGGAAGTATTTCTTCAGCCACAGAGTAGTCAGTAAGTGGAATAGTTTGGGAAGCGATGTAGTGGAGGCAGGATCCATACATAGCTTTAAGCAGAGGTATGATAAAGCTCACGGCTCAGGGAGAGTGACCTAGTAGCGATCAGTGAAGAGGCGGGGCCAGGAGCTCGGACTCGACCCCTGCAACCTCAACTAGGTGAGTACAACTAGGTGAGTACAGCTTCGCTGGGCAGGTCACGTTGCTCGCATGCCAGACCACCGGCTGCCAAAGAAACTCTTGTTTGGCGAACTGCAGCATGGAAAGCGCTCTCAAGGAGGCCAAAAGAAGCGCTATAAGGACACCCTTAAGACTGCTCCGAAAGCTTTCAACATCAACCACACCATGTGGGAGCTGATAGCTCAGGACAGGAATGACTGGTGAGCAGTTGTCCAGAAAGGGGCAACATCCTGTGAGGCAAGCAGAATCTCACTAGCTGAGCAGCACAGGCAGGCGAGGAAGACCAGAGCCATCAGACCCCTAGATGCCGCCACCCTTCCCTGTCCACACTGCCAGAGAACGTTTCGTGCGCGGATTGGCCTGACAAGTCATCTGCGTACCCACCAACTTCGACCCCAGGATGACTAGATGGTCCTCGTCGAATCGACGGACAAACAACAACAGTTCTTCATTGTCCTCCTCCACCAACTTTTCCACATCATCCCCACTCACCTCCAACCCCAAGGACTTTCCCAATGCCACAATGGATTCCTCAACTGACATAGGATTCCCAGGGTTAGCCTCAAACCCTTCAAAATCCCTTTGGTCTACACATTCTGGCCACAGTTTCTTCCAAGCAGAGTTCAAGGTCCTCTTAGTCACTCCCTCCCAAGCCTTACCTATAAGGTTTACACAATTGAGGATATTAAAGTGATCTCTCCAAAACTCTCTTAGAGTCAGTTGAGTTTCTGAGGTCACTACAAAGCACCTTTCAAACAGAGCTTTTGTGTTCAGTTTTTTGAAGTTTGCAATAACCTGCTGGTCCATGGGCTGCAGGAGAGGAGTGGTATTAGGAGGCAAAAACTTCACCTTAATGAAGCTCATGTCCCCATAAAGTCACTCTGCCACGTCTGTAGGATGACCAGGGGCATTGTCTAACACCAGGAGGCACTTAGGGTCTAATTTCTTTTCAGTTAGGCAATCTTTCACATTGGGGGCAAGTGCTTGGTGTAACCAGTCATAGAAAAAGTCCCTAGTGACCCATGCCTTACTGTTTGCCCTCCACAGCACACACAAATTAGCCTCGAGGATATTCTTTTGCCTGAACGCTCTGGGAGTTTCTGAGTGATACACTAATAAAGGCTTCACTTTGCAATCACCACTAGCATTGGAACACATCAACAGAGTAAGCCTGTCTTTCATAGGCTTATGTCCTGGGAGTGCCTTTTCCTCCTGAGTAATGTAGGTCCTGCTTGGCATTTTCTTCCAAAACAGGCCTGTTTCATCACAATTAAACACTTGTTCAGGTTTCAGTCCTTCACTGCCTATGTACTCCTTGAATTCCTGCACATATTTTTCAGCTGCTTTGTTGTCCGAACTGGCAGCCTCACCATGCCTTATCACACTATGTATGCCACTACGCTTCTTAAATCTCTCAAACCAACCTTTGCTGGCCTTAAATTCACTCACATCATCACTAGTTGCATGCATTTTTTTAATTAAATCCTCATGCAACTTCCTAGCCTTTTCACTTATGATCACTTGAGAGATGCTATCTCCTGCTATCTGTTTTTCATTTATCCACACCAATAAGAGTCTCTCAACATCTTCCATCACTTGCGATCTCTGTTTCGAAAGCACAGTTGAACCTTTGGCAAGAACAGCTTCCTTGATTGCCGTTTTGTTGGACACAATAGTAGCGATGGTTGATTGGGGTTTACTATACAACCTGGCCAGCTCGGAGACACGCACTCCACTTTCATACTTAGCAATGATCTCTTTCTTCATCTCTATAGTAATTCTCACCCTTATTCCTGTAGGGTTGGCACTAGAAGCTTTCTTGGGGCCCATGGTCACTTATTTTGCAGATAAAATCACCAAAAACACTGTAATAATACGAAATGTTCGATTGTATGCTTGGATGTTACCGCGGAGGCTGGCTTGTAAACAATGCCACCGGCGGAACATGTGAGGCTGGCTCAGGCCGCACATTAGACGCGTCTCGGACGAATAGCGTTGAGCGGGTTTTTTAGCGGTATGCGAGGCAAAATCTTAGCGATAAAATGTATCGGTATGCGGATTTAACGTTATGTGATGCCAACGGTATGCGGGGGTCCACTGTATTGTTTTCCTTGGTCCAGCATCAGAGAAAATGTGTAACAATGCACGTTTAGCCCAGTGACTCCCCTTAATGTATGCAGCTTACTTTACAGTTGTCGGCGTGACCTCTGATCGCTTCTCTATCAAACTTCACCTTACCAACCTCAACAGAACACATGACCATAACACAAGGCACAGATCACTCTTTGATGTTCCTCGTGTCGATCTCACACTATGTAAAAATTCAGTTCACATAAAAGGCCCAAAAATCTGGAATTTATTACCTGTGAATATAAAAGAAATACTGTCTGTTTATCATTTCAAGACTCTTCTTAAAAACCACTTACTCAACCACAACTAAATAAATACCGAATAATTGTATTTCATAAAAGTGTAACCTGTGACCCTATCAAACTATGTTTTTTTTTTTTAATTACATTACCTAATAGAATACTACATTCACTTGAATGCACAGTAACTCATCTAATGACCATATGGCCTGTTTCTGCACTACAAATCATTGATTTTACTCTTTCTGGTTCGATTATATTATACATTGTTATGCTACAAATTTGTACAACTTTAATGCATCTTATTTGAAATACTCATTTGTACTTCATATTGTAATTTGTTTACTGTAATTTTTACCGCTGAATATATTTATTTATTTATTTATTTATTAATTTGGACATGATACAGAGAAGTACAAAGGAATATCATTATTAAAGTGCAGCATGCCAAAGCCCCTTGTATACAGAGCATTATGGGCAGGCTTCAAATTAACTTAAGATTAACTAAGCAATGATATATTCAGTTGTAAAAACATTATTGTAAACAGATAACAATTTAGCACAAATGAGTATTACAAAGACAGGTCATATAGACATTTACTGTGTTGCTGAGCATTCAATAGAATGGAGTATTCTGTTAGGTAATGTAATTAAAAAATAACAAAGTTTGATTGAGTCACAGGTTAGACATTGATGAGATACAATAATGAGAAACATTTATGAAATACAATTTATGAGATACAATTTCAGTATTTATTTAGTTGTGGGTGAGTAAGTGATTTTTGAGAAGAGACTTGAATTTATAAACAGACAGTGTTTCTTTTATATTCACAGGTAATGAATTCCAGATTTTAGGGCCTTTTATGTGCACTGAGTTTTTGCATAGCGTGAGGTAGACACGAGGAACATCAAAGAGTGATCTGTGCCTTGTGTTATGGTCTTGTGTTCTGTTGAGGTTGGTAAGGAGACGTTTGAGGGGAGGGTTTATATCAGAGTTAAGTGTTCTATGTATGTAGTAAGTGCAGTAAAAAGTATGGATGTTTTGTATGGTAAGTAGGTTTAGAGTTTTGAATATTGGTGGAGTGTGCTGCCTGTAGTGGGAATTTGTTATCATTCTGACTGCAGCCTTTTGTTGGGTAATTAATGGTCTGAGATGGTTTATTGTTGTTGAGCCCCATGCACAAATTCCATAGGTGAGATAGGGGTCAATAAGTGAGTGATATAGGGCCAGGAGGGCTGACTGTGGAACATAGTACCGTATCTTCGATAGTATACCTACGGTCTTGGAAATTTTTTGGGAAATTTGTTGTATGTGTGTTTGAAATTTGTGTCTATTATCAAGGTGGATTCCTAAGAATTTTCCCTCTGTGAGTTTTGTGATAGGTGATACATTTATCATTATGTTAAGAGGGACGTCTGTTGCTCTGTTACCAAACTGAATGAAGTAGGTTTTGTCAATGTTTAGAGTAAGCTTGTTAGTCCTCATCCAGGTAGATATTTTCTGTAATTCGGTATTTACAGTATTTGCTAGCGTGACTGGGGCTCAGGTGAGAGAAGACGTATGTAGTGTCATCTGCAAATAGTGTGGGTTTGAGTAGTTGTAATGCATTTGGTAGGTCATTTATGTATATGAGAAAGAGAAGAGGGCCTAAGACACTTCCCTGTGGGACTCCAACTGTAATTGGCTCTGCAGAAGAGTTTGCCTTGTTTGTGTACACATATTGGCTTCTGTTGCTGAGGTAAGACTTTAGGTAGTTGAGGGAGTCCCCTCTTATATCATAGTGCGACAATTTTGTATGGAGCAAGTCATGGTCAACTGTATCAAAAGCTTTACGTTTGTCAATGAAGATCCCCAGTGGGACTTTTTTTCTCTATTGCAGTGTATATGTGTTCTAGCATGTGTATAATAGGATCATTAGTATTTTTATTAGGCCTGAACCCAAATTGACAGGGTTTGAGTATGTTGTGGGAGATGAGGTAGGAATAGATTCACTTATTACCTGGAGTTTACCTGGAGAGAGTTCCGGGGGTCAATGCCCCCGCGGCCCGGTCTGTGACCAGGCCTCCTGGTGAGAGAGAGGGTGTAAGTTGGATATTGGCCTATAGTTATACAAGTCTGTTTGGTCTCCTCCTTTATGGATCGGGGTGACCCTTGCTATTTTGAGAACTGTAGGGAAGGTAGAGGATTCTATGGATTTGTTAAAGAGTGTTACAATGATTGGTGATAGCACTTGTGACGCTTTTTTGTATATAAAGGGTGGTCAGGTATTTAAATCTCCTGTCTTGTTTTTTAGTGTGTTGATAATAAGAGAGACTTCAGTAGGGTTAGTCGGAGCTAGGAACAGTGTGTTCGGGTAGTTGCCAGTGAGATAGTCATTGGGTGGGGTATCTGAGCTTGGGATTTTAGTGGCAAGGTTTTTTCCTATAGTGGAGAAGAAATTATTGAGTCTGTTGGTGGGAGTTGGGGTTCATCTGGTTTTGTTAATTCAATTTTGCTATTTCGTGATATCTTTTTTGTTCCTAGAATTTCTGATAGGGTTTTCCAGGTCTTTTTTATATCACCTCGTAAGTTGGATAATCTGTTCTCATAATACAATTTTTTTGCCATTCTTATCAGTCTGGTTAGGACTGACTAGTAATGTTTTGTTTGGTCTCTGGTTATGTGACCCATTCGGTACTGTTTTTCGTATAGGTGCTTTGTATTTATGGATTTGAGGATGCTGGATGTTAGACAGGGACTGTTCAGTTTCTTAGCTGTCATCTGTTTAGTTTTTTGGGGGCAGTGCTTGTTATAGAGGTATTGGGTCTTTTTTAGAAAATTATTAATACATTTATCAATATCTGTATAGATTTCTAGCTCAGTGTGCCATTCAATGTTTGTCACTGCTGCTGTGAAGTTATTAATGGCTGCCTCATTGTGAAGTCTGAAAGTGACTTTAGTAGTGTCTTGGGGTAATTTGCCAAGATTTGTTATGAGGAAGGTAGGGTAGTGATCTGTGGTATTATCTGTGATTATGCTTGATTTTAAAGGGGATATGGTGTTGGTCCAGATGTGGTCTAGTAGTTCACTAGTCTCTGTAACTCTTGTAGGTTTTGTTACAGTCTGTTGGTAGCAACATGCAGTTACTCATAGTATTTGTGAATTCAGTAACTTGTGGGTCCTGGTCTTGCAGGAGATTTATATTGAAGTCACCTGAGAGTAGTAAGTGATCTTTGTTCATGCATGCATCAGTTATCATACTTCCTAGGTTTTCACTAAAACGGCTAATGTTTGACTGTGGAACTCTGTAGATGTTTATCACTGTGAGAGGTTTTTGTAGGTATTTGGATTTGAATTTAGCTATTATATATTTCCCATGTTCATCCCTTGTGCAAATATTAGTGATACATTCTAGTTGGTCTGAGTAGTATATAGCTGTGCCACCCCCTTGTTGATCTGGCCTACAGTTGTGTATGGCTGTGTAACCAGGAATGGCATAGACATCTGTAGTATCAGGCTTTAGCCAGGTTTCTGTGAGAGTAATGATGGATATACTTACATGCAGGGAATTTAGTAATGCTATGAAGTCATCATAATGTTTACTTAAAGATCTGATGTTGTAGTTAAAGACAGTTATGTTGTTGTTGGCTCTGAGAAGTGCCTTTGATTGTTCTGCTGTGTATTAATTACAGTAACTGTTTGATTCATTTAAGTCATTCAGTAAGAGGTTGGTATCAGGATCAATGCTTGTTGTTATAAGATTTATAGTGAATCTATAGTTAGAAATAAGTACAAGACAAAGTAAATATTCTAAAGCTATAAAATAGCACCCGAAGGTAGTTCATTAAAGCTAAAATAAAGGAGACAATATAAAAGGGACTAAAAAGAATTTGTGGTGAACAAATAGTGGTAATCAAATAAATGAGCTAGGGAATATAATGGTAAAATAGTGAACTTGTCTCACTTTAGCACCTGAGAATAGCACCTTGGTTATTTTAACAATTGTGAATATATGAACTAAGGTTATGTAAACCTAAAATAAAGCTAAAATAAAGGAGAAAATATATAATGGACTATATTAAATAATGGTAAACAAAGTTATATTGGCAGATAGTAACTATGATATGATATTGATTTGGGAGTAAGATCTGATTTGTTATATATAATAAGTTGAGCAATTTATTGTGCTATAAAAAATAAAAAAAATATGAAGTAGTTGGTAGTAGCAGCAAAAGATAGTTGTGGGCCTGGAACAATAATGTAATTGAAATATACACTAATTGCACACACAATATAGTCACTAAGATATGAAAATAATCTGAGAGTAGGATTTGCCTTATAGCATAAAGTTTGAGCAATTAATATCACTATAGGAATAAATATTATTTGAGGTAGTTGATACTAGCTAGTGAGGGAAGGTTCAAGGTATTGCACAGTAGTGTAGTGGGAACATACTCTAGTTTGTTATTTGTAGTTTGGGAGAAAAGGGAAAATTAGGTATGATTATAAGAGAATTTTAACAGTGCTTAAGTAGGAAAGAAAAGGGTAATACAGATATTATTAAAGAGTAAATATCCTGTGTGGGACACCTGGGATAATGAGGTAGTAAATACTATCTAGGTGATAGTACAAGGATTAGTTGAATAATGACATAATACCACACACTAACGTAGTAAGGATTTGGTCACTAATATCAGTCAGACTCTGTAATGTTTGCATCATGAAGGAAGTTTGCTAGTTCATTTTCATTTGTAATGTAGTACACACGACCTACATTAGTTTTTCTTACTAGAATTTGTCCATCATGTACAAAGCACTGGTGAATTTTATCATTATTCTCATGTTTTAGTTTTCTCACTCTGTACAGGAGGTTCTGTCGTTTTTTTGTGAGACTCATTTATGTATATATCTTTTTTTGCTTTAATAGATGAAATTATTAGATCTTTTTTCCTTTTTTACTTAGTTAATCTTAAGTTAATTGTAAGCCTGCCCATAATGCTCTGCATACAAGGGGCTTTTGGCATGTACACCCAATCACTATATTTCTTTGTACAACTATGTACAGTACAGTGCCTGCACTCTGAAGGAGGGGTGTTAATGTTGCAGTTTAAAAACTGTAGTGTAAAACACCCTTCTGGCAAGACAGTGATGGAGTGAATGATGGTGAAAGTTTTTCTTTTTCGGGCCACCCTGCCTTGGTGGGAATCGGCCAGTGTGATAATAAAAAAAAAAAATAACTATGTATCATGTCAAAATAAAACATTTAATAAATCTAAGGGTAGTTGTTTGAAATTATTTAACCCTTTCAGGGTCCGTCCCGTAGATCTACGACTTTACGGTGAGTGTCCAAACCGTAGATCTACGCCATGAGCTCAGCCCACTCTGATAAACTGTGAGTGGTACATTTGGGCCTAGATATGAGAGAATACATCTATGTGGTATGTGTGCACCACATAAAACAGATCCTGCAGCACACTGTGTATAATGAGAGAGAAAAACTGAAATCATGATTTTTCGATTAAAACAGCGACTTTGCAGTGTTTTTTCGTATGTTTTTTATAGTTGTATTTGCGATTTCTTGGTCTCATTTGATAGAATGGAAGACATATTGCAGAAATAGAGATGATTTTGATTGGTTTTAGCACTGGAAATGGCTTGAAACTGAGCTCAAAGTAGCGGAAATGTTAAATTTTTGCCGATATTCAAGAGTAAACAAACGACCTCACACATCTATTACACGTCAGCTGGTGGGTCTAATATACATTCACAAATTTGATGATGATATTTATACAATTATTACAGTATTGCATAACAGTAAATCTTCTATTTTTTGGTGTGAATAAAAATTCATTATGTGAATAAAAAATCAAAATGGAATTTATTTGTAAAGCCTCAAAATGTAACTAATGAACAGAGGAAATGTTAGTTTAGTTCCAGGAATACCTACATTGTTTATTCTGGAACCTATTTTGAAATTGGAATATTTTGAACTTTGTGTTAAATTGGCCAAATTAACAATTTCCGATCACTTTATTTTGTAGTTGAAACAGTTGATTTGGCGATTTCTTGTGCTCAATCGATAGAATAGAAGTAATACTAGTGAAATAGCTAAGAATTTGGTTGATTGGAATAAGGTAATTGGCCTAAAATGGGAGTCAAAGTCGGCAAAATCGCCGACTCGTAAATATCGCTGACACATCAAAATTCGCGAGAGCATAATTTCGTCAATTTTCCACCAAATTTCGTACTTTTTGTTTTATTACCTTCACAAAAAGATTCTCTACGATTTCATAAGAAAAAATAACAAATTTTTTTTTTGAAAATTCTTGGACACTGGTGCGTGACTTCAGATTTTGGCCTTGGACCCTGAAAGGGTTAAATCAGTGAACAGTGTCGATGGCAATAAAAATATTAATAATAAAATTGCCCTGGGGCACTTGAAATATTGTATACAGCCTCTCTTTGCTTAACAGTGGTGTTCCGCTCCAAAGACCATGTCAGTAAATGAATTCGCCCCTAAGCAAGGAGCATACTATAATGGTAGTGAGTTTGTGTCAGTCATCTTTGATATTGTTTTAATGTCACCTTTGCACCATTTATGACATTTTTAGTAAATTTTTAAATGTTTATATTGTAGTGTACTGTATACAGTGGACCCTCGGTTAACGCCTGCATTGGATAACGCCAAAATTGGATAATGCCTTGCTTTGGCCTAAAAAAAATTGGCTTGGATAACACCTAAAAACTCAGTTAGGAGCTTTTGTCCCAAACGTGTCCTCACAGCGCCCTGAGAGGGCCCGGCCACTCGCCCAGTGTACCAGCGAGTGTGCCATTGTTTACAAGCGATATATTTTGTATTATTCCATTGTTTTTAGTGCTCGTAACTGCTAAATAGGCCACCATGGGCCCAAAGAAAGCTTCAAATGCCAACCCTGTGGTTAAAAGGGTGAGGTGTACTATTGAATTAAAAAATGAGATAATAGAAAAGTATGAGAGTGGAGTGCATATCTTGGAGTTGGAAAAATTATTCAACAATCCCCATTCAATCATCACTACTATCTTGCACAACAAAAAGTTAATCAAGGAAGTTGTTGTTGCAAAAGGTGCAAGTGTACTTACAAAACGGAGATCACAAATACTCAATGATGTGGAGAGACTGTCGTTGGTGCGGATAAACAAGAAACAATTATCAGGAGATAGTATTTCTCAGTCAGTAATATGTGAAAAGGCAAGGCAGTTGCATGAGGATCTCATTAAGAAAATGCCTCCAAATAGTGCTGCTGTTGATGAATTTAAGGCCAGCAAAGGCTGGTTTAAGAGATTTAAGAATCATAGTGGCATACACAGTGTGATAAGGCATGGTGAGGCTGCCAGTATTGACAAAAAAAGCAGCTAAAGAATATGTGCAGAACTTTAAGGAGTACAGAGACACTGAAAAATTAAAACCCCAACAAATGTTTAATTGTGACAAAACAGGCCTGTTTTGGAAGAAAATGCCGAACAGGACCAACATTACTCAGGAGGAAAAGGCACTCCCAGGACACAAGCCTATGAAAGACAGGTTAACTCTAGTGTTGTGTAGTAATGCTATTGGGGATTGCAAAATGAAGTCTTTACTTGTGTATCACTCTGAAACTCCTAGAGTGTTCAAGAAAAACAATATTGTCGAGACTAAATTGTGTGTGATGTGGAGAGCAAACAGTAAGGCATGGGTCACTAGAGACATGTTTATTGACTGGTTCTATGACATGTTTGGCCTCACTGTGAAACAGTACCTCCTGGAAAATAAATTGTCACTCAAGTGCCTCCTGTTAATAGACAGTGCTCCTGCTCTTCCTCCAGACTTGTCAGAATGAATTGCAGGGGAGTTGAGCTTCATAAAAGTGAAGTTTTTGCCTCCTAATACAACTCCTCTCCTCCAGCCCATGGACCAGCAGGTCATTTCAATTTTCAAAAAATTGTACACCAGTGTTTCAAAAGTGCTTTAAAGTGACCTCAGACACTGAATTGACCCTAAGAGAGTTCTGGAAAGATCACTTCAGTATCCTCAGTTGCATAAACCTTATAGGTAAGGCTTGGGAGGGAGTGACTTGCAGGACATTGAATTCTGCTTGGAGAAAATTGTGGCCAGAATGTGTACAAGAGAGGGATTTTGAAAGGTTTGGGGCTAGCGCTGAGGAGCCTATGCCAGTTGTGGAATCTATTGTGGCATTGGGGAAGTCCATGGGGTTGGAGGTTAGTGGCGAGGATGTGGAAGAGTTGGTGGAGGACAACAATGAAGAGCTAACCACTACAGAGCTGCAAGAGCTTCAGGTGCAACAGCAACAAATCACAGCTCAGGAATGTGCTTCAGAGGAGGAAGAAGAGAGACGGAGGAAGTTGCCTTCATCAAAGATTAAGACTTTCAGGGTTTCTGACATACTAGTACGGCTTACACACCAGGGTTATTGACGTACCAGTACGCCTAAATTCTAGCACCTTCAAATCTAGGAAGAGAATGGGTCTGTGGTCAGTGTGCGCAGTATAAAAAAAATCCTGCAGCACACAGTGTGTAATGAGAAAAAAAAAACTTTGACCGTGTTTTTTATTTAAAACAGCGACTTTGCACTGTATTTTCGTCTGGTATTTATGGTTGTATTCTAGCTTTACTGGTCTCATTTTATAGAATGAGAGACATATTACAGAAATTGAGATGATTCTGATTGGTTTCACAGAGGAAAGTTCCTTGAAATTGAGCTCAAAGTAGCAGAAATGTTCCATTTTTGCCAAAGTTCAAAAGTAAACAAATCATGCCATGCATGCAATGCACACCAACTGCTGAGTCTGATATTCTTTCACAAATGTGCTGATATTATTTATACCATTTCTACACTAATGCAGTAGTCTGCATAATGTAAATCTTCTATTTTTTGTATAAGCCTTATCTGTAAGGCTTATGCAATGGAGGATAGTGAAGTGACTCCTCCAGAACTCTCTTAGAGTCAACTGAGTGTCTGAGGTCACTTCAAAACACTTTGAAACACTGCTTTTGTGTAGAGTTTTTTGAAGTTAGAAATGACCTGCTGGTCCATGGGCTGGAGGAGAGTAGTGGTGTTAGGAGGCAAGAACTTCACTATGATGAAATTGAAGTCCCTAAACACTTGGTCTTGCAAGTCTGGAGGATGTGCAGGAGCATTGTCCAGTAATAGGAAGCACTTGAGTGGCAATTTCTTTTCCAGGAGGCATTTTTTTACGCTTGGACCAAACAAATCATTAACCCACTCTTTGAAAATTTGCCTTGTGACCCATGCCTTATGATTAGCTTTCCACATCATACCCAATCTATTCTTCATGACATTGTTTTTCTTGAACACTAGGATTTTCTGAGTGATACACAAGTAAAGGCTTCAGTTTGAAATTCCCACTAGCATTACTACACAACAAAAGAGTAAGCCTGTCTTTCATAGGCTTGTGTCCTTGGAGTGCCTTTGCCTCCTGAGTAATGTAGGTCCTGTTTGGCATTTTCTTCCAAAACAGGCTTGTTTTTGTTTTGTCACAATTGAACACTTGTTGAGGTTCGAATCCTTCAGCCATTACATAGTCCTGGAATTCATGAACATACTTTTCAGCCACACATTTGTCAGAACTTGCAGCCTCACCATGCCTTACAACACTGTGTATGCCACTTATTTTATTTTTATTAGCACACTGGCCGATTCCCACCAAGGCAGGGTGGCCCGAAAAAGAAAAACTTTCACCATCATACACTCCATCACTGTCTTGCCAGAAGGGTGCTTTACACTACGGTTTTTAAACTGCAACATTAACACCCCTCCTTCAGAGTGCAGGCACTGTACTTCCCATCTCCAGGACCTGGGCTGCCGGTTTTCCTGAATCCCTTCATAAATGTTAGTTTGCTCACACTCCAACAGCACGTCAAGTACTAAAAATCATTTGTCTCCATTCATTCCTATCAAACACGCTCACGCATGCCTGCTGGAAGTCCAAGCCCCTCGTACACAAAACCTCTTTTACCCCCTCCCTCCAACCTTTCCTAGGCCAACCCCTACCCCGCCTTCCTTCCACTACAGACTGATACACTCTTGAAGTCATTCTGTTTCACTCCATTCTCTCTACATGTCCGAACCACCTCAACAACCCTTCCTCAGCCCTCTGGACAACAGTTTTGGCAATCCTGCACCTCCTAACTTCCAAACTACGAATTCTCTGCATTATATTCACACCACACATTGCCCTCAGACATGACATCTCCCCTGCCTCCAGCCTTCTCCTCGCTGCAACATTCATCACCCATGCTTCACAATCATATAAGAGCATTGGTAAAACTATACTCTCGTACATTCCCCTCTTTGCCTCCAAGGACAAAGTTCTTTGTCTCCACAAAGGGGGCAGTAAAGCAACAGCAAAGAACTACAGACCAATAGCACTAACATCCCATATCATAAAAATCTTTGAAAGGGTCCTAAGAAGCAAGATCACCACCCATCTAGAAACCCATCAGTTACACAACCCAGGGCAACATGGGTTTAGAACAGGTCGCTCCTGTCTGTCTCAACTATTGGATCACTACGACAAGGTCCTAAATGCACTAGAAGACAAAAAGAATGCAGATGTAATATATACAGACTTTGCAAAAGCCTTCGACAAGTGTGACCATGGACCATAACATTGTATCAATCGCATCTGCTAGAAAAATGACAGGATGGATAATGAGAACCTTCAAAACTAGGGAGGCCAAGCCCATGATGACACTCTTCAGGTCACTTGTTCTATCTAGGCTGGAGTATTGCTGCACACTAACAGCACCTTTCAAGGCAGGTGAAATTGCCGACCTAGAAAATGTACAGAGAACTTTCACGGCGCGCATAACGGAGATAAAACACCTCAATTACTGGGAGCGCTTGAGGTTCCTAAACCTGTATTCCCTGGAATGCAGGAGGGAGAGATACATGATTATATACACCTGGAAAATCCTAGAGGGACTAGTACCGAACTTGCACACGAAAATCACTCACTACGAAAGCAAAAGACTTGGCAGGCGATGCACCATCCCCCCAATGAAAAACAGGGGTGTCACTAGCACGTTAAGAGACCATACAATAAGTGTCAGGGGCCCGAGACTGTTCAACTGCCTCCCAGCACACATAAGGGGGATTACCAACAGACCCCTGGCAGTCTTCAAGCTGGCACTGGACAAGCACCTAAAGTCAGTTCCTGATCAGCCGGGCTGTGGCTCATACATTGGTTTGCATGCAGCCAGCAGCAACAGCCTGGTTGATCAGGCTCTGATCCACCAGGAGGCCTGGTCACAGACCGGGCCGTGGGGGCGTTGACCCCCGGAACTCTCTCCAGGTAAACTCCAGACTCCTAAGTGCACCGCTCACCCTTTTCCCCTCATCAATTCTATGATTCACCTCATCTTTCATAGACCCATCTGCTGACACGTCCACTCCCAAATATCTGAACACATTCACCTCCTCCATACTCTCTCCCTCCAATCTGATATCCAATCTTTCATCACTTAATCTTTTTGTTATCCTCATAACCGTACTCTTTCCTGTATTCACTTTTAATTTTCTTCTTTTACATACCCTATGTGAAGGCTTACTCAGCCCTGTAACAACTTCAGTCAGTATTACTAAGGCTGGCTCCTCCTCAGGAAAATTAATGCATAGAAAAAGAACAAAAACTGACAAACATAAACACTTTATTATTTAGAAAATACAAAATATAAAACACTTAAATATGAAATATTGATCCTACATTAAAGAAAATGAAAAATGAAAAATATAAATGATATCTGAATTCAATGCTAATATATATAAAACTTGGGTGTCTGGTGTTGGTGACACTGCGTGTTGTTGAAATCGTAGCCATTGCTGATGATGGGGGGGGGGGTCGCAGAGCAGTATCATCTGTTTCCACCCCCAAATGAACAGTACGAGACAATGCAGCTTCCGGTGCGGAATTGTTAAGGGGCTTATTTAACTTGCAAGGAGGAAGAGCTGGAAAACTTAGATCCACGGGTGGTGATGAAAGATCCGCCTCTGAAGGAAGAACGGCACCTTTAATGTTACCCACTATTATAGAACAAGTAATTGGGGCTAGTACCGCATTAGTCCAACCGGTGAACCATTTAGTTTTCAAGTAACAACGTATTGTAGGGAAAGTATTTTCACGACCCAAGTAATCTGAAAGAATAGAGGACACATGAGAGGTTTTAAAGTAAGGGAACAGTTTGTCCGAAATTATGATGCATGTACATCCAGTGTCACGTAATATGTCTGAGACTTTTATACCATTAACTGCTTCTGAACAGAAGGGTGCTTGGTCATTACCATCAACAAAACATCTTCCAACTTTCTCTATTTTCTTGGAAGAACAATCTGGACGTTTACGTCCGATACCACCACACCGATAACATGTTGGTATAATAGCTGGTGACTTTGCTTCTACTGTAGGCTTCTTAACCCTTTGAGGGTCGACAGGCCCTCTCCGAAACTCGTTCTCAGGGTCGGCCAAATTTAAAAAAAAAAAAATGATTTTTTCTTATGAAAAGATAGAGAATCTTTTCCCGATCATAAAGACACCAAAAGTTTGAAATTTGATAGAAAACTTACGGAATTATGCTCTCGCAAAGTTAGCGGTCTCGGCGATGTTTACGCATCGGCGATTTTGCCCACTTTGAGCCCCATTTTCGGCCAATTTCACTGTACTAGTCGACAACAAACATGAATATTTCGCTAGAACTCCATTTTTTCTATCGAATGGGTGCAAGAAACCACTCATTTATGAAATTCAACTATCCAGTACAGTGGTCAGAATTTAGCAATTTTGCCAATTTCACACAAATTTCAAAAGATGCCAATTTCCGAATAGGGTCCAGAATAAACAAGAAAGACATTCCTGGCACTAAAATGACATTTCCTCTAGTCATTATTCACGTCTCAAGGCCCCTCTTATATTCTTTTGCTTTCCACTTTGAATTTTTATTTTCACAAAAAATATAAGATTTACTGTTATGCAGACTACTGCATTAGTGTAAAAAATTGTATAAATATTATTGGTGCACTTGTGAAAGAATATTAGACTCACCAGTTGACGTGTATTGCACGCTTGGCACGATTTGTTTACTTTTGAAGTTTGGTAATAATCGAACATTTCTGCTACTTTGAGCTCAATTTCAAGGCACCTTTCTTTGTAAAACCAGTCAAAATCATCTCTATTTCTGTAATATGTCTTCCATTCTATAAAATGAGACCAAGAAAACTAGAATACAACAATAAATACCATACGAAAATGCACTGCAAAGTCGCTGATTTATTCAAAAAAAATGGTCAAAGTTTTTTTTTTCTCATTATGCACTGTGTGCTGCAGGATTTTTTTTAGACTGTGCACACTGACCACATAGACCCATTCTTTCATATGAAGGCCTACCAGCTTTCTCCCACTAGATTTGAGGCCGCTAGAATTTATGAGTACTAGTACGTCAAAAACCCCTACGCGTAAGACGTACTAGTACGACGAAAACCCTCAAAGGGTTAATCTTTGGTTCAGGTGAACCATTGCTCTTAAGGTTTGATCCCTTTAGGTCTTTATAGGAATTGTGAGCCTCAGCATACAAGTCAGCAGCCTCAGCAACTTCCTCAGTTTTAATCAGGTTACGTTCTCTGATGAATGTTCTTATCTGGTAGGGAAGAGCTGTCAGGAACTGGTCAGCAACCATGAAGTCTCTAAGAGATTCATAACTGTGATCAGTTCCTGAACTCTCTATCCAAAAGTCGAACAAACGAAAGAGTATTACTTGTAACTGCTGAAAGTTTTGGCCATGCTGTAAGAATTTGTGGTTTTTTGATATGCTTTAAGGATTGCCTTCTTCAGTAGGTTATAATTACATATGATATCCTGCGACAAAGTTGCATAGATATCAAAGCTGTACCAGAAAATAACATTCCTAACCTGGTAGCCCAGGTGTCAGCAGGCCATTCACAGAGGGTAGCGGTATTTTCAAACCTGATAATGCATGAAGTAATATCTTCACCCTCTGTGAAGGTAGGTAAATTAGGTGTTGGAATATGTGCACTAGCTGCATGATGTTCAATTACTCCTTCCTCTAATTGTTGTTGTGTAAGAGTTAACTTTTTATTCTCTAATTCAAGGCGAGCTTTTTCGAGCTCGCGATCTTTTTCTCTCTCTCTTAATTCATGTTCTCTAGCTTTTTCCTCATGTTCTCTAGCTCTTTCCTCACGTTCTCTAGCTCTCTCCTCACGATCAAGTCTATCACGCTCCTTTTTGTCTTCTCTCTCTCTTTCTAACTCTCTATCTTGGTATTCTCTTTCAATTCTCTCTCCTTTTTCTCTTCTCTTTCGATTTTCTCTCTCTCCTTTTCTTCTTCTCTTTCGATTTTCTCTCCTTTTCCTCCTGTCTTTCCCTTTCTAACTGTCTCTCTTCTCTCTCAATTCTCTCTCTTTCAATTCTTTCCTGGATCTTAGCACTAATGAAAGATTCTAAATTTTTCCCTGTTATTCCTAACTTCCAGTGTTCATCCAAAACTGGTATTCCTCCATACTTGCAAGAACAACTTAAACTATCAGGGGAAAATGAAACGGGTATCAAAGAAAACAGAGGGTTCAATTCCTGCTCCACTCAAACTGTAAGTAAACCAGAGGGCTCGATCCCTGCTTCAATTAAACAATATGTATTAATGAAAACGAAGGGTTCTATGCCGGCTCCGAGCAAACAGTAAGTAGATGGGGTCCCTTGACCATCCAATCTTCTCACCAACAAATCAAGAGTGTCCTACGACAGTTCCCGTGATATAATAAAGAGCTCAATGAAACAAATTGTCACTGGAAAATCTCGGGCCCCTAGAGTCTAATCCTCCAAAGTGTTTCAAGCTCACACAAAAATAGGTGGCAGAATTAACTAGTATTCTTGCCTTGACTTGACTTACAATAAATTGAGACTATAACAATCACCAAATCTTTTAACCCTTTCAAGGTCCGTCCCGTAGATCTACGGCTTTTCGGCGAGTGTCCAAATCATAGATCTACGCCAAAATTCTAGCGCCGTCAAATTTAGCGCGAAAGCGCTCATAGGCCTACATGTGAGAGAATGGGTCTGCGCCGTGGGTGTGCGCCATAAACAAAAAATCTAGGTGCCTGCATAGCATTGGGGAACGCCGGCTCAGTCACCCTTGTTCACCATGCCTCGTCGCAAGTCAGCTCTCACTCCCCGGAAAATTGGGACTCTCCTCTTCCTGTCTGATAGTTCTGACACTGATGGAAGTGCAAATGAAGACGAATTCTACGGCTTTGATAAGTTAGTGACCGAAAATAATGACCAGGATATCGATAATAGTGCAGAAAACCCCGACGATCCTCGACCTTCTACCTCTGGTGTGGGCACTCGTGACTCACGGTCGGGTGTTCCTAAACGTAAGAGAAAACTAATATTTTCGCTTGGCCAGGCCTCTGACTTCAGTAATGATGATGATTCTGACGTGGATTGTGATTTTATTGCGCTCGACGATCATTCGAGTAGTGATAGTGAGGAATCATATTCACCAGTGAAGCGTTGGTATGTTCGCCGCCGCATGCGCTCGGGTAGTGTCCCCTATGCTGTGCCCAGGGGACGGAGTACATCCCGGAGTACATCCCGTGGCCCTACACCCGTTTTAGGTAGTGGTAGTGAGGATGATGTGGCTACACTTGGCATGGATGGGCCACAGGCATCAGTGGATGGTGTTAGTGGTGCTGGTGGTGGTAGTGGCACCGCCATGCGTGACTCACCGTGCCACGCGGGGACCCACGCTGCTGACTCGTCAGTTCAAGGACAAAGCGGAGCGTCAGCCACCAGCCCGCCACAACCACAACCACCCGTACAACCAGCCTATGATGTCCAGTATCCACCACAAAACCGTATGTGGGATTGGCAGCAAAATCCCAATTTTGTTCCAAAGCCTCACCACTTTGATGACTCTCAAAGTGGAATTCTACCTACCTGTCCCCTTGGAACCACGGCCAATGAACTGGAATTCTTTGAATTATTCTTTGACCAGCCATTGATGGAAATTATTGCCAGGGAAAGTAATAAGTATTTTCAGTACACCATGGCAAATACGATCTTATCACCACAGTCAAGACTACACAGGTGGAAAGAGACGACTGTTGCAGAAATGTATTTGCTTTTTGCAACAATAATGCTTATGCCTCACGTCTATAAGCATAATATAAAAGCATACTGGTCCACAGATCGGCTAATTTCTACCCCATCCTTCAGTGAAATAATACCAGTGAACAGGTTTATCTTACTGTTACGTATGTTGCACTTCTCTGATAAAACCAGGCTTGACAGAAGTGACAGGTTATACAAGATTAGAAATGTTTTCATGTATCTCAAACAAAAGTTCAGGATATACTTTTATCCATTCAAGAATCTTGTAATTGACGAGTCTTTGATTTTGTTCAAAGGTAGACTGTCATTCAAGCAGTATATACCGAGCAAGAGGAACCGCTTTGGTATAAAATTGTTTGTACTCTGTGATTGTGACAGTGGCCTGGTGTTGGATATTGTTGTATACACGGGTAGTAAAACATTGAAAGATACCAAGATGTTATTGAGTATCTCAGGTGACGTAGTGAGAAACATGATGGCACCTTATCTTGGTAAGGTGTACCGATAACTGGTACACAAGCCCATTACTCAGTGATTTCATGCGAGTGAACAAGACAGATGTGTGTGGCACAGTGCGTTCTAATTGTAAACATATGCCCAGGCTCAACGCAGGTGTTCGTGGTGATGACGTGCAGGTGTTTACTGCCAATGACATCATGGCATTACGGTGGCATGACAAACGAGATGTCACATTGTTGACAACCATTCACCGTAATGAAATGCAAGACAGTGGCAAAGTTGATCGAGTGACTAATGAACGTATTCGAAAACCAGTGTCATTGATTGATTATACACAAAACATGCGCTTGGTTGACAAGTGTGACATGCAGATTGGTTTTGTTGACTGTGTTCGTAAGAGTTACAAGTGGTACATGAAACTTTTCTTCCATCTCATGGACATTTCAATGCTGAATGCATACAATATGTACCAAATAAAGACTGGTAACAGACCACCGTATGGTGAATTTTGTTTGTCTGTTGTCAGACAACTCATGATGAAGTACCAGGTAACAACACCTGCAGTACAACATGGTCCTCGAATTCTTCACGATATACCCAAGCGTTTGAGGAGAGAAGGTGATCATTTCATAATACAGCTTCCTTCAACTCAAAAGAAATTTGCTCAGAAGAGATGCATTGTCTGTGCACAAACAAAACGACGGCAACAAAGACGCAAAGACACTCGGTTTATGTGTGAGGAATGTAAGGTGCCTCTGTGCATGGTGCCTTGTTTCAAGGAGTTCCACAAGCTCCAGCAGTTCTAAAACCATGTCCAGTGATTGTAAATATGTAAATATATGATAGAACATTAGTATTATACAATATTTGTGCATGTTTATTGTAATAAACAACAGTGGTAAACAATAATGTGATAATAACTTTAGTGCGGTTATTGTGTTCAATACAGTGAGTTTATATATATCAATTATATACAGTATTGGTCTCTCAGGCCCCAAATGTTAGTAGGAATAGAAAAAAATTGGAAAAGAAAAGAAAAAACAACTAAAACAACAAAATAAAATAATACGAGTATGTGGAATTCGTCGATGTTGCCACCACCACATTATTTTCTATAAACTTCTTGGCACTGTATCTTGGTAAGTACTGATCAGATTCTAATTTTTTTTGTTTTATTACCTTCACAAAAATATGCTCTTTAATTCTGTTAGAAAAAATATTTTTTTTTTTTCAAAATTTCTTGGACACTGGTGCGTGACTTCAGATTTTGGCCTTGGACCCTGAAAGGGTTGAATACCTGTACTGTAGTCCTACCATAGAGAATGATTACTCATGGCTGGTGGTAACCGTCTGTGGTATGCGGCGTTGAAGTTCCAATGGTAGATTCGAGATGGAGTTGAATCTTGATTCAGTCGAGTTGATCCTGGCAAGGTCGCCACTTGTGAAGGCTTACTCAGCCCTGTAACAACTTCAGTCAGTATTACTAAGGCTGGCTCCTCCTCAGGAAAATTAATGCATAGAAAAAGAACAAAAACTGACAAACATAAACACTTTATTATTTAGAAAATACAAAATATAAAACACTTAAATATGAAATATTGATCTTACATTAAAGAAAATGAAAAATGAAAAATATAAATGATATCTGAATTCAATGCTAATATATATAAAACTTGGGTGTCTGGTGTTGGTGACACTGCGTGTTGTTGAAATCGTGCCGTTGCTGATGATGGGGGGGGGGGTCGCAGGTGTTGGTGACAACCCACCGGCTCGTTCTTCACAGACTCTATAGCCATAAAATAATCTATCCAGATGACAGGAAAGCAGGTTCTTTACCGCTGCAATGATGAGGGGTTACGTCCTGCAACTTCATACAAGTGCACAGGTAAGTAGATAAAACATGGGACATCTCAGGGTGTTAGTCTGTCTCCTTCAGTTCTACTCGTTGGTTGGCAGGTGACCCATTCTGTCATTCCAAGCTGGAAAGAGACAGGTTACCCACTGCTTAAGAAATCACTCTCCATGATAAGCACAATACCTAAAAGACGTGGTGATTATTAAGACATTTAACATAGAGCAAGGCTGAAAGGACTGAGTTTATTATTGGTCAAATGTGAAGCTTTCAACCAATAAGTCCACTAGAATATGAGCAGGCATGTACTTACAGTAGTGCTGGGGAGCTGTGAGTCGCGTGATCACTGTTTGGCCGGAGCCCCACACGTCACCTTTTGGGGGGGGGGAAGAGGGAGGGGAAGGGATAGCGGGAGCTAGACTGACCCTACCTTAACAAGCAGCCGGCAATCAAACTATCACTTTCAGGGACGGGGAAAAGGGGGGTATAGCGGGAGCTGGACTTACCCTACCTTAACAAGTAGCCGGCAATGAAACTATTGTTACTATATACTCCCTCGCTACTCCTATCTATTGAACTTTTCCCTCACACCCTACCAAATTCATCCACCAACCTCTGCAACTTCTCTTCAGAATCTCCCAAGAGCACAGTGTCATCAGCAAAGAGCAACTGTGACAACTCCCACTTTATGTGTGATTCTTTATCTTTCAACTCCACGCCTCTTGCCAAGACCCTCGCATTTACTTCTCTTACAACCCCATCTATAAATATATTAAACAACCACGGTGACATCACACATCCTTGTCTAAGGCCTACTTTTACTGGGAAATAATCTCCCTCTTTCCTATATACTCTAACTTGAGCCTCACTATCCTCGTAAAAACTCTTCACTGCTTTCAGTAACCTACATCCTATACCATATACCTGCAACATCTACCACATTGCTCCCCTATCCACCCTGTCATATGCCTTTTCCAAATCCATAAATGCCACAAAAACCTCCTTAGCCTTATCTAAATACTGCTCACTTATATGTTTTACTGTAAACACCTGGTCCACACACCCCCTACCTTTCCTAAAGTCTCCTTGTTCATCTGCTATCCTATTCTCCGTCTTACTCTTAATTCTTTCAATAATAGCTCTACCGTACACTTTACCAGGTATACTCAACAGACTTATCCCCCTATAATTTTTGCATCCTCTTTTGTCCCCTTTGCCTTTATATAAAGGAATTAGGCATGCTCTCTGCCAATCTCTAGGTACCTTACCCTCTTCCATACATTTATTAAATAGTAGCACCAACCACTCCAAAACTATATCCCCACCTGCTTTTAACATTTCTATCTTTATTCCATCAATCCCAGCTGCCTTAATCCCTTTCATTTTACCTACTGCCTTACGAACTTCACCCACACTCACAACTGACTCTTCCTCACTCCTACAAGATGTTATTCCTTCTTGCTCTACACATGAAATCTCAGCTTCCCTGTCTTCATCAACATTTAACAATTCTTCAAAATATTCCCTCCATCTTCTCAATACCTCTAACTCTCCATTTAATAACTCTCCTCTCCTATTTTTAACTGACAAATCCATTTGTTCTCTAGGCTTCCTCAACTTGTTAATCTCACTCCAAAACTTTTTCTTATTTTCAACAAAATTTGTTGATAACATCTCACCCACTCTCATTTGCTCTTTTTTTACATTGCTTCACCACTCTCTTAACCTCTCTCTTTTTCTCCATATACTCTTCCCTCCTTGCATCACTTCTACTTTGTAAAAACTTCTCATATGCTAACTTTTTCTCCCTTACTACTCTCTTAACATCATCATTCCACCAATCGCTCCTCTTCCCTCCCGCACCCACTTTCCTGTAACCACAAACTTCTGCTGAACACTCTAACACTACATTTTTAAACCTACCCCATGCCTCTTTGACCCCATTGCCTATGCTCTCATTAGCCCATCTATCCTCCAGTAGCTGTTTATATCTTACCCTAACTGCCTCCTCATTTAGTTTATAAACCTTCACCTCTCTCTTCCCTGATGCTTCTATTCCCCTTGTATCCCATCTACCTTTTACTCTCAGTGTAGCTACAACTGATATATCTGTGGCCCCTTTATAAACATATACATCCTGAAGTCTACTTAACAGTCTTTTATCTACTAATACATAATCCAACAAACTTCTGTCATTTCGCCCTACATCATATCTTGTATACTTATTTATCCTCTTTTTTTCTTAAAATATGTATTACCTATAACTAAACCCCTTTCTATACAAAGTTCAATCAGAGGGCTCCCATTTTCATTTACACCTGGCACCCCATACTTACCTACCACACCCTCTAAAAGTTTCTCCTATTTTAGCATTCAGGTCCCCTACCACAATTACTCTCTCACTTGGTTCAAAGGTTCCTATACATTCACTTAACATCTCCCAAAATCTCTCTCTCTCTCCTCTACATTCCTCTCTTCTCCAGGTGCATACACGCTTATTATGACCCACTTTTCGCATCCAACCTTTACTTTAATCCACATAATCCTTGAATTTACACATTCATATTCTCTTTTCACCCTCCATAACTGATCCTTCAACATTACTGCTACCCCTTCCTTAGCTCTAACTCTCTCAGATACTCCAGATTTAATCCCATTTATTTCCCCCCACCGAAACTCCCCTACCCCCTTCAGCTTTGTTTCGCTTAGGGCCAGGAGATCCAACTTCTTTTCATAACATCAGCAGTCATCTGTTTCTTGTCATCTGCACTACATTCACACACATTCAAGCATCCCAGTTTTATAAAATTTTTCTTCTCTCTCTCTCTCTCTCTTTTTTTTTTTAGTAAATGTTTACAGGAGAAGGGGTTACTAGCCCATTGCTCCCGGCATTTTAGTCACCTCATGCGACACGCATGGCTTACGGAGGAAGGATTCTTTTCCACTTCCCCATGGACAATAGAAGAAATAAAGAAGAACACGAGCTATTTAGAAAAAGGAGAAAAACCTAGATGTATGTATATATGTATACATATGCGTGTCTGTGAAGTGTGACCAAAGTGTAAGTAGGAGTAGCAAGATATCCCTGTTATCTAGCGTGTTTATGAGACAGAAAGAGACACCAGCAATCCTACCATCATGTAAAACAGGTACAGGTTTCTGTTTCACAGTCTTCTGGCAGGTCGGTAGTACTTCCCTGGGTGGCTGCTGTCTACCAACCTACTACCTATGCCACTATGCTTCTTAAATCTATCAAACCATCCTTTGCTGGCTCTAAATTCACAAATTGCAGCACTTGTTCCAGGCATTTTCTTTGCAAGATCCTCGTGCAACTGCCTTGCCTTCTCACAAATAATCGACTCTACAACACTGTCTCCCACTCATTCTTTTTTCTTAATCCACAATAATAATAACTTTTCCATCTCTTCCATTGGTGGCCTTTGTTTAGCTAGAAAAGTTACTCCTTTCGCAACATTAGTGTCCTTGATTTGTTCTTTCTTTGCCAAGATGAATGTAATTGTTGATTTATTCTTGCTGTACATCCTGGCAAGTTCCAGCACCCTCATACCACTCTCATATTTTTTGATCACTTCACGTTTAAATTCCATGGTGTTTCTCACTTTCTTTAGAACAAGAACTTTATTTGGAGCCATAGTTACTTATTTCACAGTTACACTGCAAAAATAACACCAACTACAATGGGAAATAAGCAAAATATTTGGATGTATGAGCAGAAGTTTCCTCAGCCACTGAGAGAGACAGCCAAACTGACGTGCAAGTGGCCCCATCTGGTGGACGGATGCATCCCAAATGGCTGATCACCAAATTAATGAATGGTCGATAACCAGGCGCCAAAAAACCGGCTGCTCACCGAGTTGGCCGATAACAGAAGCGGCTGGGGTCCACTGTATTTATTTTATTTATTATCACACTGGCCGATTCCCACCAAGGCAGGGTGGCCCGAAAAAGAAAAACTTTCACCATCATTCACTCCATCACTGTCTTGCCAGAAGGGTGCTTTACACTACAGTTTTTAAACTGCAACATTAACACTCCTCCTTCAGAGTGCAGGCACTCTGAAGTGATAATTTTATTTAGTGAAACTTGTGATAATAGAGACAAAATTCTTTTCTAGTTCTGTAAGTTGTGCTGGTAATTGTAAAAATTGTACTATACTGACTCATGTTTCTGTTTCAGAAGTATTTTGTGGAAGACTACCAGGTTGTGTCTTGCCAGACACTATATCTTCAGTACTTCAAGAAGCACCAGTGTGTCTTGAACAACAACTGATATTGCAGAAGTATTTTGTGGAAGACTACCATGTTGTGTCTTGCCAGACACTATATCTTCAGTACTTCATAAAGGCTAATGCCTGTTATTCTTGTTAATTTTTAACTAGCTAAATATTACTAATCAAACAATTTTGCTTTTGATATTGGGAATTCTATCTAAAAATGCATGGCAATTAATAAAAAAATACTAGTCAGTATTACTGTAATTAAAAATTCTCAGAAAAATCTGTTGAAAAACAAGACAAAATAATAAAAATGTTGTTGAGTGTATCTGCACTGTTCTAGTACATATATTACTATTTTAACACAAAAAAAAATTATGATAGTCTTTAAACACACAATATAAACTTTATTAGTGCTCATAAGTAGGGAAAGTTTTGCCTAAATAAATCTTGACATGAGAATATGTTCATATGGAAAACTGTGTTTGGTGTCCAAAATAATAAAGAAAAAATCTTGAAATAAACATGTGAGTACATGAGGAAGATTAACTATTCCACTGTTGTATAACTAAAATATTTTAAATAAAATACCTTTGTTTAAAAAATATGGAAAAACACATGGAACATAAACCATATGAATGCTCAGAGTGTCTGAAATGTTTCAGCAGAAAAGGCAATCTTGTGAGACATATGAGAGTACATATAGGAGATAAACCATATCAATGTTCAGAGTGTCTGCAATGTTTCAGTGTAAAAGGCAGTCTTGTGAGACATATGAGAGTACATACAGGAGATAAACCATATCAGTGTTTAGAGTGTCTGAAATGTTTTAGCAGAAAAGGCAGTCTTGTGACACATATGAGAGTACATACAGGAGATAAACCATATCAATGTTCAGAGTGTCTGAAATGTTTTAGTGTAAAAAACAAACTTGTGACACATATGAGAGTGCATACAGGAGATAAACCATATCAATGTTCAGAGTGTCTGAAATGTTTTAGTGTAAAAAGCAAACTTGTGACACATATGAGAATACATACAGGAGATAAACCATATCAATGTTCAGAGTGTCTGAAATGTTTTAGTGTAAAAAGCAAACTTGTGAAACATATGAGAGTACATACAGGAGATAAACCATATCAGTGTTCAGATTGTCTGAAATGTTTTACTGAAAAAGGTAGTCTTGTGACACATATGAGAGTGCATACAGGAGATAAACCATATCAATGTTCAGAGTGTCTGAAATGTTTTAGTGTAAAATGCAGTCTTGTAAAACATACACAAGTACATTGAAGAGATAAAACATATTGGTGTTTAATGTTTCAGGAATATTTTAGTTATAAACTCATCAGAATATATAATAGAGATATACCATAACAGTGTTGAGAGTGAAATATTTTAATAAAATGTCAATCATATAAGTTCACAGAGGAGATAAGTTGCATTAATGTTCAGAGTATCTTATATATTTTATAAAAAGATCAATCTTGAGTACTCATGAGAGCTAATATACAGTATAAACAATATTTATATTTGGAAAATACTGTAAGGTCAAGTCTGTAATCTGCTTACTGCAGTAACCAAGAATTCTGCAGTGAAGTATTCAGTGAACAACAGTAGTGAAATATTCAGTGAACAACAATAGTGAAATATTCAGTGAAGAACACTAGTGAAATATTCAATGAAGAACACTAGTGAAATATTCAGTTAAGAACACTAGTGAAATATTCAGTGAAGAACACTAGTGAAATATTCAGTGAAGAATACTAGTGAAATATTCTGTAAGGGATTGGTAGCATTAAGACAAGCAAATAAATGAACTGTACTAAGCTACTTATCTTATGACAGCTCAACGTCCTGCAGCCACCTCTGGAATATTCTTTGGAGCCGTCAATGTTACCGCCCTTGGGCTGTGGGAATTAAATAATTGTAAACACATAATTGCCCCAAAGGAGCATTATATCAACATTTCATGTTAATGCTGAAATGATGATTTCTTACAATTTTGGGCTCAATGGCCCTCCAATGACAGGTTAGTAATGGCAATTCCAGATAAGGCATGAACTAGCTATCTGCTGTGCAGCCGACCTAACTAGGTTCATAACTTGCTAGATGTACCTGGGTATTGTAACCTACCCACAACTTTATCCCTGGCTTTTGGCATGGATGTAACCTGGTATTGGTGTCTTGATTGAAGCAGAAGTGTCCCTTGAGGAATATCACACTCGTACTATTTCACTACTGTTCTTCAAGATTTGGTTTTTACTTCATGGTAATTTCACAATAGTTCTACCACGAATTATTGAGATTGTCACCGAGGAACAGAAAGGTGTGGACAACTAGTGTTCATTGTTATCCCGGCATTAAGCATGTTTTCCCTGGCAGGTTTTAAAGAAATCTGCCCCTGGAGAGGGCTTTGCCTTGGGGTGTTTACCTGGAGATTATGTGGAGAAGGTTTTGGAGGTCAATGCCACCCGGTCTGAAACCAGGCCTCATGGTGGATCAGGGTCTGATAAACCAGGCTGTTACTGCTGGCCGCACACAAGCTGACATGCGAACTATAGCCCAGTTGGTCAGGTACTGGCCCCAAAATCGCAGAGTTCAGCATAATTTCCTTACTTGCTTGACATCGTCACAGTTTCATTGCCAATGATAGATTTCTTGATATCTATCGATTGCTGACATCTTCAAGGGGGGCTCCTTGGTGTGGTGAAGAGCCTCTTGGTCTGAGGAATTAGACCTGTCAGTCTCCTTCCTCAGATCAAACCTAATTACCCCCAATCTCACCTTCCCTATCCCATCCTCCCCTTTTTCCTTTCCTCCTCCTCCTCCCCACCCCTCCCTTTTGCCCTTCCTCTTTTTGGCCTTCGGGATTTTTCCCACAGACGCACTAGTTCCTAGGTAGGGGAAAGGGTACCGGGGTCCATCCCATTCCGTTGAGGTTCTTGGCAGTGGTGTAGTTTGCCATGGATCCTGGATCGCCTGAGGATGTCCCAATCCCTCTCCGGTATCCCGGAGAGTAGCTTTGGGTGGCTTTCGGGCGATGGGTGTATCTCTGGAAGCCATCTTTTGGATTCCGGGGGTGGTGGCCGAAGGAGGTATGCTTTGTGGCTGATATACGGCCACACTCTCTTTTGTCCACCTAGGTAGCTCGGCAGATGTGATGTTGCTATCCCAGATTGCTGGTTTACTGGCATGAAGGGTAGGGTATGGCATGGGTTCCATGCTGCATCTGCGCTACTTGCGGTGCTGAGGTCCTCTTGGGTGCAGAGGGAGATTTCTGACCCTTTCATGCCTCCTAGGAACTATCTCTCCCCCTTTTTTTCTTTTTCCTTTTTTTCTTTTCTTTCTTTTTTTTTCTTAAAAACAAAAAGAAAGAAGTAACCTAATCATGGAGTTCCCAATCCATGACCCCACTACCCCCGGGCCCCTTCTTGTTATCACACCCCGTTCTGACCTCGCCTCATCTTTAAACCACTCTTTGGACACTCCTAAGGCCCCTGTACCTCTTGCTGGTGCTGTTTTGTCACCCGCTTCAGGTGCCGAGGTTTCGACTGACTCCTTTGATTTGTCTGACCTCCGCTCTCCTTTGACTATGCTTCCGGCCTCTCCATCTACGGTGCGGCAATTTTCGAATCGCCAGCCCGTCCCACGTCAGACCAACTCCGGTCCCACTCCTAAATGCGAACGACAATTACCCGATGATACTTCTTTGCCACCTTCTCGTTCTACTCAGAAAAGACTGACACATTGTACTCTCCCTTTCTATGCGCAGTTTCAGAATACACGATGGACTAAATTCATTACTTTACGGCCAACTTCCTCTATTGCCTATTTTCCGACCATAGTATTGGCAAGGCACTCCTACGCCATGTTGGTAGAGATATTTCCTTTCACACTCTCAACAGCGGTACTCGCATCATCACTGTCCAGAATGCCACCCAAGCTCGTGATCTTTCTCTTCTTTCACATATCGATACTATTCCTGTCATTATCGAAAAACATCATTCCCTCAATTCTTGTAGTGGTACTGTTATTCTTCCCCATACGATAATCAAACAGAATTTCCAGACATGTGGTACTGACATTCTTGAACAGCTGGAACTCCAAGATCTCCCAATCCTCAAAGTAGACACGTCCTTCCTGCCTGCGGGTGGAGACGTTACCCTTGCAATGTGGCTCGATTAACTTTTGAGAACTGTGAACTCTCATCCTCTGTTTATGTAGCAGGACATCATTTACACGTTCGAAAGGTGATCCCTACACCACAACAGTGTAGAAACTGCTGGCGATTTGGTCACCCTGCAAAATATTGCAGATCTATAGCGGAATGCCCAGTCTGTGGTGCTGATGACCATTCTAATACGTCTTGTAGTCGACCTCTCTCTTGCCTTAATTGTCATGAGGCTCACCCTTCTTACTCTCACCGTTGCCAGGTCTACTTAAATGAACGAGAAATCCATTGCCTCAAAGAAGCTGAAGGCCTCCCTTATTCTATGGCAGTTAGTCAACTGTGCCTCCAAGGGAGACTGCCCTGTATTTCTTATTCTCGTGTTTCTAAACATCCCCCCACTTCTGCGGTCATATCTTCTGCACCTTCCTCTGTGGTTGCCCCTCCCATAGTCACTTCTGTCTCTAATTCTTTTGCTGTCCTGGGCTCAGAAGTCCCTACTTCAACATCTCAGTCTGTTCTCACTTCGTGTCCTCCCTCACAAGCCCCGGTATCAACAAGACTTTGTACGACACCTCCTCCCAATTGTCCCTCTACTTCTCAGAAGTCCAAAAAATCTCCATTGCCCAACTCTCATTTAACCCCTCCTTCCCTTCTTCCACCTCCAAATTTTTACCTTCCCAGTCTCTGTACCTAGTTCTTCCCCTCTCACTGGCTCTGTTACAAGTGTGGAGGTTCACCCTCCTCCTCATGCTGTGCCTTCCTCCTCTGTCCCCTCCCCAATTTCTTCCTCTTCTGCCACCTCCCAGGTTTCTACCTCTTCAGTCCCCTCCCACACTTCTTCTCCAGTTCCCTCCACCCTTTCGTCCACCCCTACTTTGGTACAGTCCATTACGGTTCCAATCTTTACTCACCCTCCTTCCATCTCCAATATTGTCTCCCATGTGACGTCTTTGAATTCCGAAACACTTGAAGCTATCTCTGAATATATTGCAGAGACCAAACCATCAATGGACACTGATCCACCCTGTGTTCCTTCTCTTCCCTCTCCTCCATCTGCGCATCTCCTTTCTTCACAGCGCACCGTTCCTTCGCTGCTTGAATGTTTTCCGCTACCACCGCATGTTTACTTTTCTAACCCCTCTAGTCCGTAGGTACCCTTCCCTATGGATTCCTGGTATTTTCCTCATTGCCAGTCATGGCCTATTTACAGTGGAATATCTGCGGCCTCAGGGGTAATCGAGGTGAGCTTCAGATGTTGCTTTCCAGGTGTTCCCCTGTTGGTATTTGCTTACAAGAACCAAAATTACACTCAGCTGTTTTCCAACCTATCTCAGGCTATAATTTATTGTCTTCTTCGGATTCTTTCTCAGATGGGAAGTTTAATGAAAGTGCCCTTCTATGCAATCATATTCTGTAATGTCAACTATTTGTCCATACCGCGCTGCATTATACTGCAGCCCGTATCCACTTGAATAAGTGGTTTACAATATATTCTTTATATCTCTCTCCTTCTCAGGCATTTTCTATCCCAGATTTTGCCTTTCTTGTTTCTTCCGTACCACCACCACTTCTGTTATTTGGCGATTTTAATGCCCACCATTTCCTCTGGGGGGTCTCATTGTGACTCATGTGGCATCCAGTTGGAGGCTTTTCTCGCCTCTCACCCCCTCCATGTTTTAAATATGGGTTCTCCCACCCATTTTGATCCTCGTACTCATTCACTTCCATCGATCTATCGGTCTGCTCTTCCTCCACTGCACTAGACTTCGCCTGGTCTGTTCTACCAGACGTACATGACAGTGATCATTTTCCAATCATTCTTCTCCTTCATATTCACCACCTTTCCATAGCCCTCGCTGGCAATTTGATCTGGCAAGTTGGGACCTTTACTCACAACTCACTGCTTTTAGTGAGGTTCCTTCTTCATCCTCCATTGATGAGCTCCTACACCTCTTCTCGACGTTAGTTTTAACCACAGCTTCTCATTCTATACCCCAAACCTCAGGCAGGCATTCTTAGAAGTGCGTGCCTTGGTGGTCTCCTGCTTATGCTCATGCAGTACACTTAAAATGCACTGCATGGGGCAGGTACCAGTACAATAGAACTGCTGAGAGACTTCTTGAGTTTAAGCAGAAGTGTGCAGTCGCTTGCCATGTCATTTGTGATGCTAAACGCACTTGCTGGCGAGATTGTTTCCACCATCACCTCTGCTTCCTCTATGAGTGCAGTCTGGAAAAAAGTGCAGAAATTGAGTGGTAAATACTCTCCTGACCCGGCTCCTGTTTTGCACTTTGCTGGTGTTGATGTAGCAAACCCTCTTGATGTTGCCATCGAAATTGGCAATCATCTGGTCTGTATTTCTTAGGGGCTCCATCTATGCCCCTCGTTTCTTTCCTCAAAGTCTGCCAGAGAGTTAGTACCTTGGACTTTTCTTCTCTCAAAGAAGAACCATATAATGTGCCTTTTACACTTCAAGAACTAGAGGCAACACTCTCAGCTTGCCGATCATCACCGCTGGGCCGGACGACATTCATATTCGGATGTTACAACGTTTACATCAGTCAGCCCTTGCAGTCCTCTTACACCTCTTCAATCTTATTTGGTCACAAGGAGTTCTTCCCCAGCTGTGGAAATCTGCCATTGTTCTCCCATTCCGTGAACCGGGTACTACGGGACATGATGCCTCCCACTATCGTCCCATTGCTCTTACTAGTGCAGTTTGCAAAGTGATGGAACATCTGGTAAATCAACATTTAATGCAGTATTTAGAGACACAACAGTCTCTCCACTAGTCAATATGGCTTTTGTAAGGGCCAATCTACCATAGACCCCTTACTACACTTGGATACATATGTTCGTAATGCCTTTGCAAATCACCACTCAGTTACTGCCATATTTTTTGACCTTGAGAAGGCATATGACACAACTTGGAGGTATAATATTTTGGCCCAAGCCCACTCCTTAGGCCTCCGAGGCAATCTACCATCCTTCCTTAAGTACTTTTTAACTGACAGACATTTCCATGTTCGAGTCAATAATGTGCTCTCCTCGGACTTTGTCCAAGCTGTAGGTGTCCCTCAGGGATGTGTTCTGAGCACAACACTTTCTCCTTGCTATAAATGATTTGCCCTCTGTTCTTCCATCCAATATTTGGTCATTACTCTATGTAGATGACTTCGCCATTCCTTGTGCAAGCCCTGACTATCACCTCATTACAGTTTCTCTCCAGCATTCAGTTGACCGTGTTTCCAGTTGGGCCACCACACATGGGTTTAAATTTTTCAGTACCAAAACTCACCAAATTACTTTCACTAGACGCTCTGTCATCTCCGATCATCCTTTGTACCTCTATGGCTCCCATATCCCTGAATGTGATACAGTCAGGTTTCTAGGCCTTCTCTTTGACCGTAGGTTATCCTGGAAACCTCACATTACCTCTCTGAAGGCAACTTGTGACAGCCGGCTGAACCATCTTAAAACCCTTGCTCATCTTTCATGGGGAGCTGATCATCGAACTCTCCTTCGCCTACATTCAGCCCTCATTTTATTGAAACTCGATTATGGTGACCAGGTCTATTCAGCGGCCTCTCCTGCTACTCTCTCTAGCCTTAACCCCATCCATCACCAAGGATTACGTTTATGCCTTGGTGCTTTTCGCTCTTCCCCTGTTGAGAGCCTCTATGCTGAAGTGAATGTTCCATCCTTGTCTGATCGCCATGATGCCCATTGCCTTCGCTACTATGTACGCTCTCATGATCTCTGCAGTCCCTCCATTTATAGAATGGTCACCAGTATTAGTAGATATTATTTGTTTGCTACCCCTGTTTGCTCCTTCCCTTCTCTCTTCGCCTACATTCGCTCTTGTCATCCCTTCAGTTACCACCTTTATATGTTCATGTACTTCTTCAAGGGGGCTCCTAGGTGTGGTGAAGAGGCTCTTGGTCTGAGGAATTAGACCTGTCGGTCTCCTTCCTCAGACCGAACCTAATTACCCCCCAATCCCCCCTTCTTTATCCCATCCTCCCCTTTTTCCTTTCCTCCTCCTCCTCCCCACCCCTCCCTTTTGCCCTTCCTCTTTTTGGCCTTTGGGATTTTTCCCACAGGCGCGCTAGTTCCTAGGTAGGAGAAAGGGTCCCGGGGTCCATCCCATTCCATTGAGGTTCTTGGTGGTGGCGTAGTTTGCCGTGGAATCTGGATTGCCTGGGGATGTCCCGATCCCCCTCTGGTATCCTGGAGGGCGGCTTTGGGTGTCTTTTGGGGGATGGGTGTATCTCTGCAAGCCACCTTTCGGATTCCGGGGGTGATGGCCGAAGGAGGTATGCTTTGTGGTGGATGTCCGGCCGTCCTCTCTTTTGTCCACTGAGGTAGCTCAGCAGATGTGAGGTTGCTATCTTGGATTGCTGGTTTACTGGCATGAAGGGTAGGGTATGGCAAGGGTTCCATGCTGCATCTGCGCTACTTGCGGTGCTGAGGTCCTCTTGGGTGCAGAGGGAGATTTCTGGTCCTTTCATTCCTCCTAGGAACTATCCCTCTCTGGTCCCCCCTTTTTTATTCTTTTTTTTATTTTTCTTTCTTTTTTTACTTAAAAACAAAAAGAAAGAAGTAACCTAACCATGGAGTTCCCAATCGATGATCCCACTACCCCTGGACCCCTTCTTGTTACCGTTCCCCGTTCTGACCTAGCCTCGTCTTTTGACCACTCTTCCAACACTCCTAAAGCCCCTGTACCTCTTGCTGGTGCTGTTTCATCACCCGCTTCAGGTGCCGGGGTTTCGACTGACTCCTTCGATTTGTCTGACCTCTGCTCTCCTTTGACTGTGCTTCCGGCCTCTCCCTCTACGGTGCAGCAATTGCCAGCCTGTCCCACGTCAGACCAACTCTGGTCCCACTCCTAAACGCCAATGATGCTCAGTTTCAGAATGCACAATGGACTAAATTCTTTACAACCGACTTCCTCTATTGCTTATCTTTCCGACCATAGTACGTATTGGCTAGGCACTCCTCCGCCACGTTGGTAGAGATATTTCCTTTCATGCTCTTAAGAGTGGTATTCGCATCATCACAATCCAGAATGCTACCCAAGCTCATGATCTGTCTCTTCTTTCTCATATCGATACTATTCCTATCACTATCAAAAAACATCATTCCCTCAATTCTTGTAGTGGTACTGTCATTCTGCCCCATACCATAGTCCTACAGAATTTCCAGACATGTGGCAATGACATTCTCGAACAGCTGGAACTCCAAGATCTCCCAATTCTCAAGGTAGACACTCATGTTCTTCCTACCCGCGGGTGGAGACGATACCCATGCAATGTGGCTCATTTAACTTTTGACAGCCGTGAACTCCCATCCTCTGTTTATGCAGTATGACATCAGTTACAAGTTTGAACTCATTTTACCTTCCCAGTCTCTGTACCTGGGTCTACCCCTCTCACTGGCTCTGTTACAAGTGTGGAGGTTCACCCTCCTCCTCGTACTGTGCCTTCCTCCTCTGTCCCCTCCCAAGTTTCTTCCCCTTCTGCCACCCAGGTTTCTGCTTATGTCCCCTCCCACGCTTCTCCAGTTCCCTCCAACCTTTCGCCCCCCCCTACCTTGGTACAGTCCATTACAGTTCCAATCTTTACTCAAACTCCTCCTCCTTCCATCTCCAATATTGTCTCCCATATGATGTCTCTGAACTCTGAAACACTTGAAGCAATCTCTGAATATATTGCAGACACCAAACCATCAGTGGACACTGATCCACCCTCTGGTCCTTCTCTTTCCTCTTTCCATCAGCACAACTCCTTTCTTCACAGCCCACCGTTCCTTCGCTGCTTGAACATTTTCCGCTGCCACCGCATGTGGACTTTTCTAACCCCTCTAGTCCGTAGGTACCCTTACCTGCGGATTTCTAGTATCTATATCATTGACAATGATGACCTATTTGCAGTGGAATATATGCAGCCTCAGGGGTAATCTGGGTGAGCTTCACATGTTGCTTTTCCAGTTTTCCCCTGTTGGTGTTTGCTTACAAGAACCAAAATTACATTCTGCTGTTATCTATCCCATCTCAGGCTATAATTTATTGTATTCTTCGAATCCTTTTCCTGTTGGGACCTTTAATGAAAGTGCCCTTCTTATACGCACTGATATTCCATACCGTCAGCTATTTGTTGGTACTCTGCTGCATTACACAGCAGCCCGTATCCACTTGCATAGGTGGTATACACTCTGTTCTTTGTATCTCTCTCCTTGGGCATTATCTATTCCAGATATTGCCTTTGTTGTTTCGCCATTACCGCCACCACTTCTGTTACTTTGACGATTTTAATGCCCATCATTTCCTCTTGGGGGGTCTCACTGTGATTCCCGTGGCATTCAGTTAGACTAGAGGCTTTTCTTGCTTCCCACCCCCTCCATCTTTTAAATATAGGTACTCACACCCATTTTGATTCTCGTACTCATACTCTCTCTTACATCGATCTCTCAGTCTGCTCTTCCTCTGCCGCACTAGACTTCACCTGGTCTGTTCTCCCAGAGTTACATGACCGATCATTTTCCAATGATTCTTACTTCTCCCTCATATTCACTACCTCTTCATAACCCCGCTGGCAATTTGATCAGGCAAATTGGGACCTTTACTCACAACTAACTGTTTTTAATGAGGTTCCTTCATCCTCCATTGGTGAGCTTTTACACCTCTTCTCATCCTCAATCTTAACTGCAGCTTCTCATTCTATTCCCCAAACCTCGGGCAGGCATTCTCAGAAATGCGTGCCTTGGTAGTCTCCTGCTTGTGCTCGTGCAGTACATTTGAAACATGCTTTGTGGGGCAGGTACCGGTACAATAGAACCACTGAGAGACATCTTGATTTTAAGCAGAAGCGTGCGATCGCTCGCCATGTCATCTGTGATGCTAAACGCACTTGCTGGCGAGATTATGTCTCCACAGTCACCTCTGCTTCCTCTATGAGTGCAGTCTGGAAAAAAATATGGAAACTGAGTGGTAAATATTCTCCTGAACCGGCTCCAGTTCTGTGGGTTGCTGGTGTTGATATAGAAAACCCTCTAGATGTTGCCATTGAAATTGGGAATCATCTGGTCTGTATTTCTCTGGGGCTCCATCTATGCCCCTCGTTTCTTTCCTCAAAGTCTGCCAGAGAGTTAGCACCCTTGGACTTTTCTTCTCTCAGAGAGGAACAGTGTAATGTGCCTTTTACACTTGAGGAACTGGAGGCAACACTCTCAGCTTGCTGATCATCGACAGCTGGGCCCGATGACATTCATATTCTTATGTTACAACATTTACATCAGTCAGCCCTTGCAGTCCTCTTATGCCTTTTCAATCTTATTTGGTCACAAGGAGTTCTTCCACAGCTGTGGAAATCTGCCATTTTTCTCCCTTTCCCCTCTTCTAGGGGGGCTCCTTGGCATGGTGAAGAGGCACTTGGTCTGAGGAATTAGACCTATCGGTCTTCTTCCTCAGACCGAACCTAATTACCCCCCAATCTCCCCTCCCCTATCCCATCCTCCCCTTTTTCCTTTCCTCCTCCTCCTCCCCACCCCTCCCTTTTGCCCTTCCTCTTTTTGTCCTTTGGGATTTCTCCCACAGGCGCGCTAGTTCCTAGGTAGGGGAAAGGATACCGGGGTCCATCCCATTCCGTTGAGGTTCTTAGTGGTGGCGTAGTTTGCCGCGGAATCTGGATCGCCTGGGGATGTCCCGATCCCTCTCCGGTATCCCGGAGTAGCTTTGGGTGTCTTTCGGGCGACGAGTGTATCTCTGGAAGCCACCTTTCGGATTCCGGGGGTGGTGGCCGAAGGAGATAGGCTTTGTGGCGGATATCCGGCCGCCCTCTCTTTTGTCCACCGAGGTAGCTCGGCAGATGTGAGGTTGCTATCCCGGATTGTTAGTTTACTAGCATGATGGGTAGGGTATGGCACGGGTTCCATGCTGCATCTGCGCTACTTGCGGTGCTGAGGTCCTCTTGGGTGCAGAGGGAGATTGCTGGCCCTTTCATTCCTCCTAGGAACTATCCCTCCCCGGTCCCCCCTTTTTTTATTCTTTTTATTTTTATTTTCTTTTCTTTCTTTTTTTTTCTTAAAAACAAAAAGAAAGAAGTAACCTAACCATGACAGCCCTAGTCCATGAACCTGGTACCCCTGGGCCCCTTCTTGATACCGCACCCCGTTCTGACCCCGCCTCGTCTTTGGACCACTCTTCAGACATTCCTCATGCCTCTGTACCTATTGCCGGTGCTGTTTCCTCACCCGCTTCAGGTATTGAGGCCTCGACTGACTCCTTCGATTTATCGGACCTTCACTCTCCTCTGACTATGCTTCCGGCCTCTCCCTCTACGGTGCGGCAATTTTCAAATCGCCGACCCGTTCCACGTCGGACCAACTCTGGTCCCACGCCTAAACGCCAACGACAATTACCTACTGATGATACTTCTCCACCTTCTCGTTCTTCTCAGAAACGATCGACACGTCCTTCACTACCTTTCCACGCTCAGTTTCAGACTGAACAATGGACTAAATTCTTCACTTTACGACCAACTTTCTCTACTGCCTATCTTTCTGACCATAGTATTGGCAAGGCACTCCTACGCCATGTTGGTAAAGATATTTCTTTTCATGCTCTTAAGAGCGGTACGCGCATCATTACCGTACAGAATGCTGCCCAGGCTCATGAGCTCTCTCGTCTTTCCCATATCGATACTGTTCCTGTCACTCTTGAAAAACATCATTCCCTCAATTCTTGTAGTGGTACCGTCATTCTGCCCCATACCATAGTTCAACAAAATTTCCAGACATGTGGCACTGACATTCTTGAACAGCTGGAACTTCAAGATCTCCCAATCCTCAAGGTAGACACTTACGTTCTTCCTGCCTGTGGGCGGAGACGATACCCTAGCAATGTGGCTCGTTTAACTTTTGACAGCCGAGAACTCCCATCCTCAGTTTATATAGCAGGACATGGGTTACAAGTTCGAAAGGTGATCCCTACACCACAACAGTGTAGAAATTGCTGGCGATTTGGCCATCCAGCGAAATATTGCAGATCTATCGCCGAATACCCAGTCTGTGGTGCCGATGACCATTCTAATACATCTTGCAATCGATCTCCCTCTTGCCTTAACTGTCATGAGGCTCACCCTTCATACTCTCGCCGTTGTCAGGTCTATTTAAATGAGCGGGAAATCCGTTACCTCAAAGAGACAGAAGGTCTCCCTTATGCCATGGCAGTTTCTCATCTCCGCCTCCAAGGGAGACTCCCATGTGTTTCTTATTCCCATGTTTCAAAACATCCCCCCACTTCTGGTATCCCATCTTCTACACCCACCTCTGTGGTTACCTCTCCCATAATCACTCCTGTATCTAATCCTTTTGCTGTCCTCGGCTCAGACGTCCCTACTTCAACACCTCAGTCTAATCTCGCTTCTTCGAGTTCTCTCTCACAAGCCTCAGTATCGACGAGACATCGTACGACACCTCCTCCCAATCGTCCCTCTACTTCTCGAAAGTCAAAAAAAGGTCCATTAACACCTCCTACCCATCTTCCACCTCCTCATTTTACCCTCCCTGTCTCTGTCCCTGGTTCTTCCCCTCTCACTGGCTCAGTTACAAGTGTAGAGGTTCACCCTCCTCCTCGTACTGTACCTTCCTCCCCTGTTCCCTCCCAAGTTTCTTCCTCTTCTGCCACCTCCCAGGTTCCTGCCTCTTCTGTCCCCTGCCACGCTTCTCCAGTTCCCTCCACCCTTTCGCCCCCCCCTACCTTGGTACAGTCCAATACAGTTCCAATCTTTACTCATCCTCCCCCTACCATTCCCAATATTGTCTCCCATATGACATCTCTCAATTCCGAAACACTTGAAGCAATCTCTGAATATATTGCAGAGACCAAACCATCAATGGACACTGATCCACCTTCCGCTCTTTCTCTCTCCTCTGCTCCATCTGTGCAACTCCTTTCTTCACAGCGCACCGTTCCTTCGCTGCTTGAACGTTTTCCACTGCCTCCGCATGTGGACTTTTCTAACCCTTCTAGTCCGTAGGAACCCTTACCTGCGGATTTCAAGTATCTTTATCATTGCCAATCATGGCCTATTTACAGTGGAATATACGCAGCCTCAGGGGTAATCGGGGTGAGCTTCAGATGTTACTCTCCCAGTTTGCCCCTGTTGGTGTTTGCTTACAGGAACCAAAATTACACTCTGCTGTTATTTCTCACATCTCAGGCTATAATTTATTGTATTCTTCAGATCCTTTTCCTGATGGGACCTTTAATGAAAGTGCCCTTCTTCTCCGCACTGATATTCCGTACCATCAGCTATTTGTTCATACTTCGCTGCATTACACAGCAGCCCGTATCCACTTACATAGGTGGAATACGCTCTGTTCTTTATATCTCTCTCCTTCTCGGGCATTATCTATTCCGGATATTGCCTTCCTTATTTCGTCATTACCGCCACCGATTCTGTTACTTGGTGATTTTAATGCCCACCATTTCCTCTGGGGGGGGTCTCACTGTGATTCCCATGGAATTCAGTTAGAGGCTTTTCTTGCCACCCACCCCCTCCATGTTTTAAATACAGGTACTCACACCCATTTTGATCCTCGGACTCATACTCTCTCTTGCATCGATCTCTCAGTCTGCTCTTCCTCCACCGCATTAGACTTCACTTGGTCTGTTCTCCCGGACTTACATGACAGTGATCATTTCCCAATCATTCTTACTTCCCCTTCATATTCGCCACCTCTTCGCACCCCACGCTGGCAATTTAATCGGGCAAATTGGAACCTTTACTCACACCTGACTGTTTTTAAAGAGGTTCCTTCTTTGTCCTCCATCGATGAGCTTTTACACCTCTTCTCGTCCTCCGTTTTCACCGCAGCTTCTCATTCTATACCCCAAACTTCGGGCAGGCATTCTCAGAAATGCGTGCCTTGATGGTCTCCTGCTTGTGCTCGTGCAGTACGTTTGAAACGCGCCGCATGGGGCAGGTACCGGTACAATAGAACCACAGAGCGACTCCTTGATTTTAAACAGAAGCGTGCGATCGCTCGCCGTGTCATCCGTGATGCTAAACGCACTTGCTGGCGAGATTATGTCTCCACCATCACCTCTGCTTCCTCTATGAGTGCAGTCTGGAAAAAAGTACGAAAACTGAGTGGTAAATATTCTCCTGACCCGGCTCCTGTTCTGCGGGTTGCCGGTGTTGATATAGCAAACCCACTAGATGTTGCCAATGAAATTGGCAATCATCTGGTCCATATTTCTCAGGGACTCCATCTATGCCCCTCATTTCTTTCCTCAAAGTCTGCCAGAGAGTTAGCACCCTTGGACTTTTCTTCTCTCAGAGAAGAACAGTATAATGTGCCTTTTACACTTCAAGAACTGGAGGCAACACTCTCAGCTTGTCGATCATCGGCAGCTGGGCCCGACGACATTCATATTCGTATGCTACAACATTTACATCAGCCAGCCCTTGCAGTCCTATTACGCCTTTACAATCTTATTTGGTCACAAGGAGTTCTTCCACAGCTGTGGAAATCCGCCATTGTTCTCCCTTTCCGCAAACCAGGCACTACGTGACATGAAAGCTCCCACTATCGTCCCATTGCTCTTACCAGTGCAGTTTGCAAAGTAATGGAACGCCTAGTAAATAGACGTTTAGTGTGGTATTTAGAGACACACAACAGTCTCTCCATTCGTCAATATGGCTTTCGTAAGGGACGTTCTACCATAGACCCCTTACTACGCTTGGATACGTATGTTCGTAATGCCTTTGCGAATAACCACTCAGTTATTGCCATATTTTTTGACCTTGAGAAGGCATATGACACAACTTGGAGGTATAATATTTTAGCCCAAGCCCACTCCTTAGGCCTTCGAGGCAATCTACCATCCTTCCTTAAGAACTTTTTAACTGACAGGCATTTCCATGTTCGGGTTAATAATGTGCTCTCCCCGGACTTTATCCAAGCTGAAGGTGTCCCCCAGGGATGTGTTCTGAGCACAACACTTTTTCTCCTTGCTATTAATGATTTGGCCTCTAGTCTTCCATCAAATATTTGGTCATCACTCTATGTTGATGACTTCGCTATTGCCTGTGCAGGCGCTGACTGTCACCTCATTACAGTTTCTCTCCAACATGCAGTCGACCGTGTTTCCAATTGGGCCACCACACGTGGGTTTAAATTTTCCAGCACTAAAACCCACCAAATCACTTTCACTAGATGCTCTGTCATCTCCGATCATTCTTTGTACCTCTATGGCTCCCGTATCCCTGAACGTGATACAGTCAAGTTTTTGGGCCTCCTCTTTGATCGTAGGTTATCCTGGAAACCTCACATTACCTCTCTGAAGGCAACTTGTCACAGCCGGCTGAACCTTCTTAAAACCCTTGCTCATCTTTCATGGGGAGCTGATCGTCGAACCCTCCTTCGCTTACATTCCACCCTTATTTTATCGAAACTTGATTATGGTGACCAGATCTATTCAGCGGCATCTCCTGCTACTCTCTCTAGCCTTAACCCCATTTATCACCAAGGATTACGTTTATGCCTTGGTGCTTTTCGCTCTTCCCCTGTCGAGAGCCTCTATGCAGAAGCGAACGTTCCATCCATATCCGATCGCCGTGATGCCCATTGCCTGCGCTACTATGTACGCTCTCATGATCTCCGCAATCCTTCCATTTATAGAATGGTCACTGATATTAGTAGACATTCTTTATTTGTTCGCCGCCCCTGTTTACTCCGTCCCTTCTCTCTTCGCCTTCATTCGCTCTTGTCTTCTCTTCAACTACCACCTTTCTATGTACATGTAGCATCTCACTTTTCCCTACCCCCCTGGGAAGTTCCAGCTGTTCGAGTCTGTTCTTTCTCCCTCCCTTGCTCGAAAGCCCAACTGTCTACGGTCGCTTCCCGCTCTCTTTTTCTTGACCACTTTCACTCATTCTCATGCCATTGCTGTGTACACAGATGGCTCTAAGTCTTCTGACGGCGTAGGATTCGCAGCAGTGTTTCCGGACAGCGTCGTACAAGGGCATTTACTATCTACGGCTAGTATTTTTACTGCTGAATTATATGCCATCCTTACAGCACTTATCCGTATTGCATCTATGCCTGTGTCATCATTTGTGGTTGTCTCAGACTCCCTTAGTGCTTTACAGGCTATACAAAAATTTGATTCACCTCACCCCTTAGTCCTCCGTATCCAACTTTGGCTACGCCGCATCTTTACCAAGCATAAAGATATTGTTTTTTGTTGGGTCCCTGGTCATGTTGACATACAGGGCAATGAACAGGCAGACACTGCTGCGCGGTCAGCAGTACATGACCTACCAGTTTCTTATAGAGGTATTCCATTTACGGACTATTTTACTGCAATATCTTCCCACCTTCACACCCGTTAGCAACAACGTTGGTCTACTATGCTTGGCAACAAACTTCAATCTATTAAACCGAGTATAGGTTACTGGCCGTCTTCTTATCACCAGTGTCGAGGTTGGGAGACTACTCTCTCCCGTCTTCGCATTGGCCATACTCGTCTTACTCATGGATATCTCATGGAGAGGCGTCTTGCTCCTCTCTGTGAGAATTGCCAAGCTCCATTATCAGTCAGCCACATTCTGTTGGACTGCCCACTTTATCAACGAGCACGCAGAATTTACCTCTGTCGTTGTCTTCGCTCCGCTGCTCTCTCTTTACCTTCCCTTCTCGCTGATGGACCCACCTTTCATCCGGACTCTCTCATTGACTTTTTGACAACAACTGACTTCACAAATTCTGATACCTTCAGCCCTTTCTACTTCAATCTCTTGCTACCCTCTACCCCCGTACTATCCCCTGCCCCGCTGTTTTCTGTAACCTGCTGATCATCCCCCCTCCCTTCTGCCATCCAGTTCCCTTGCTTCCTTCCCTACCCTGCAGCGCTGTATAGCCCTTGTGGCTTAGCGCTTCTTTTTGATTATAATAATAATTTCTCCCTTTCCACAAACCGGGTACTACGGGACATGAAGCCTCCCACTATCATCCTATTGCTCTTACCAGTGCAGTTTGCAAAGTGATGAAATGTCTGGTAAATAGACGTCTAATGTGGTATTTATAGATACACAACAGTCTCTCCACTCGTCAATATGGCTTTCATAAGGGCCCTTCTACCATAGACCCCTTACTACGCTTGGATACGTATGTTCGTAATGCCTTTGCGAATAACCACTCAGTTATTGCCATATTTTTTGACCTTGAGAAGGCATATGACAGGACTTGGAGGTATAATATTTTGGCCCAAGCCCACTCCTTAGGCCTCCGAGGCAATCTACCATCTTTTCTCAAGAACTTTTTAACTGACAGACATTTCCATGTTTGAGTCAATAATGTGCTTCCCCGGACTTTGTCCAAGCTGAAGGTGTCCCTCAGGAATGTGTTCTGAGCACAACACTTTTTCTCCTTGCTATAAATGATTTGACCTCTGTTCTTCCACCCAATATTTGGTCATCACTATGTAGATGGTTTGGCTATTGCTTGTGCAGGCGCTGACTATCACCTCATTACAGTTTCTCTCCAGCATGCGGTCGACTGTGTTTCCAATTGGGCCACTACGCATGGGTTTAAATTTTCCAGTACCAAAACTCACCAAATTACTTTCACTAGACGCTCTGTCATCTCCGATCATCCTTTGTACCTCTATGGCTCCCATATCTTTGAACATGATACAGTCAGGTTTTTAGGCCTTTTCTTTGATCGTAGGTTATCCTGGAAACCCCACATTACCTCTCTGAAGGCAACTTGTCACAGCCGGCTGAACCTTCTTAAAACTCTTGCTCATCTTTTATGGGGAGCTGATCGTCGAACTCTCCTTCGCCTACATTCAGCCCTCATTTTATCGAAACTCGATTATGGTGACCAGATCTATTCAGCGGCCTCTCCTGCTACTCTCTCTAGCCTTAACCCCATCCATCACCAAGGATTATGTTTATGCCTTGGTGCTTTTCGCTCTTCCCCTGTTGAGAGCCTCTATGCAGAAGCGAATGTTCCATCCTCGTCTGATCGCCGTGATGCCCATTGCCTTTGCTACTATGTATGCTCTCATGATCTCTGCAATCCTTCTATTTATAGAATGGTCACCGATATTAGTAGACATTATTTGTTCGCCGCCCCTGTTTGCTCCTTCCCTTCTCTCTTCGCCTACATTCGCTCTTGTCTTCCCTTCATTTCCACCTTTATATGTTCATGTAGCATCTCACTTTTCCCTACCTGCTTGGGAAGTTCCAGCTGTTCGGGTCTGTTCTTTCTCACTCCCTTGCTCGAAAGCCCAACTGCCTACGGTGGTTTCCCGCTCTCTTTTTCTTGACCACTTCCACTCTCATTCTCATGCCATCACAGTGTACACAAATGGCTCTAAGTCTTCTGACTGTGTCGGATTCGCAGCAGTGTTTCCGGACAGTGTCGTGCGAGGGCATTCACTATCTTCGGCTAGCATTTTTCCTGCTGAATTGTATGCCATTCTTGCAGCACTTATTGGTATCGCATCTGTGCCTGTGTCATCATTTGTGGTTGTCTCAGACTCCTTTTGTGCTCTACAGGCTATATGGAAATTTGATACACCTCACCCCCTAGTTCTCCGTATCCATCTTTGGCTGCGCCATATCTCTACCAAGCATAAAGATATTGTTTTTTGTTGGGTCCCTGGTCATGTTGAGGTACAGGGCAATGAACAGGCAGACACTGCTTCATGGTCAGCAGTACGTGACCTACCAATTTCATATAGAGGTGTTCCATTTCCGGACTATTTTGCTGTAATAGCTACCCACCTTCACACCCGTTGGCAATAACGTTGGTCAACTCTACTTGGTAACAAACTTCATTCTATTAAACTGAGCATAGGTTACTGGCCGTCTTCTTGTCATCAGTGCCGAGGTTGGGAGACTGCTCTCTCCCGCCTTTGCATTGGCCACACTCGTCTTACTGATGGGCATCTCATGGAGAGGCACCCTGTTCCTCTCTGTAAGAAGTGTCAAGTTCCATTATCGATTAGCCACATTCTGTTAGACTGCCCTTTCTATCAATGAGCACGCAGAATTTACCTCCAATGTCGTCTCCGCTCTCCTCTCTCTTTACCTTCCCTTCTTGCTGAGGGACCCTCCTTTAATCCTGACTCTCTCATTGACTTCTTAACAATGATTGATTTACTCCACAAACTCTGATAATGATACATTTTGCACTCCCCTTAGCCCTTTCTACCTCAATCTCTTGGTGCCCTCTACCCTTTCACCATCCACTGCCCCACTGTTCTCCGTAACCTATTACTCATCCATCTCCCTTTTACCACCTGATACCCTTGCTTCCTTCCTGCCCTGCAGTGCTGTATAGCCCTTTTGGTTTAGTGCTTCTTTTTTATAATAATAATATCGATTGCTGAGAGTGCAATATTGTCCCACATTATGAATAAAGTGATACAGGGTTTTTTCTTACAAATTTTCCTGTTACAGAGAGTATTTGCTCTCATTAACCCACACTATGGTTGCAACACTGGTCTCTTGCAAGTAGAGTGGTGTGACTATGACACACTTTGGCACTGCATCTGCTTCCAATTAAATTGTTGATTGGAAGCAAGCAAGATGCCATTTGCCCTTTCTGAGAGGATGAAAGGGCTGAAGGAGCTGATACCCCCCCTTTCTGGAGAAATTTTCTCCACATAATCAGAGAACAATAGTAATGAAATATTCATTGTAAAACTGTAGTGAAATACTCAGTGAACAACAGTAGTGAAATACTCAGTGAATAACAGTAGTGAAATAGTGAACAACAGTAGTGAAATATTTAGTGAACAACAGTAGTGAAATAAGTGCAGTAAGAGAACACTGGTGTCAGTACTATAAGTCTAAGACTAATCATTCTTTTAACAGTATTAGAAATATTCCCACAACTATGGTAGAACTTAACACTTTAACCCTTAAACTGTCCAAATGTAGATCTTCGTTCACTCGTGTAGAACTCCAAATGTAAATCCACGTTTTATTTTTCCTGCCTCCAAATTTGGCATGATTGTCCTGAGATGCCTGGTCAGTATAGATTGGGTCTTAACACTCAGTGTGCACAGTATTAAAAACAATCTGGGACCACTGAGTACCTTGTGGGAGCACCAGTTCAATTGAGCACCAGCTAGAACAAATAGCGTGGCATACACCAGGGATTCACTGATGTCATGTCTTATTAACACTCCCTCTTTAAGAGGAAAGTGATGGATGTGGCCACAAGTGGTCAAGGAAAAATATCAAAAACCTCGATAATAACCCATAGGTAACATTTGTGAAGCATCCTTTCATTTTTGACACCACTGGTAGTGTCATCCTGCCAGAATGTCCTACAACCTATGCCCTTTGTAAAGAGATATGATTCTGGAAAATGTGTAATTCGTATTTGGCAGGCTGGCTGTCGGGCTTTGGCTGCCTCTCTGTATCTGTCTGTCTGTCTAGCTCTCTGTTTATATCTCTGTCTCTCACATGTACACATAAGTACAGTTATTATAATGTAAATTACCTATGATAACCCAAAAATTCCAGTCAAAGGGCTATACAATGTTTGTTGATATAAGACATAATAAGCATGACTGGCAAGTAATACACATTGTCACTTCTGCATCGTTTGTAATACAAGCTTCTCTCTGAGACTGAGAGACAAGCAGATGGAAAGACACACACACAGGCAGACAGAAGAACAGAGAGACACAGGCAGATAGAAAAACAGAGGCAGACAGAAAAACAGAGGCAGACAGATAGACATACCTGTTTGTGTGTAACAGTGACAACAAATAAAGCCAGGGTTCCCTGCAGCAGTGCACTATCATTGTGTCACTCCACTGCTTACCCTGTCAGCAGTTTAGTGACACTCGTCATAAATACCATGCTTCAAGAAGTTTCATATATACTCCAGCATGTCTAAAACAATGCTGAGACCTCTAAATACTATGTATATATTTCTAGACAATAGTAAATGACCAAGGCAGGTGAAAATGTTCACCTGTCAATGTGTTTGTGACTATTTGAGTACTATTTCAGTACATAATATTAGTGTCAGAACAAAGATTGGCTATGAAATCACAAGAACTATTATAAATTGTAATTATCAGAACATAAAAAATTATATAAATTAAAATAAAAACCAGAAAATAAGGAATATCGGCAGCACTTCTGCAAGCTGCAGGACTTGATGTTGCCATCAGGTGAGCATCCAGCACCAACTTCCAAGACTTATATTTCAATAGTTACTGGGCTTTTTTTTTTTTTTTTTTTTTTTCTTTTTGTCTTATAACACAAAATTTCCTCTTTAATTTAAAAAACAATTTTTTTTTTTTTCAAAATATTTGGAGCACTGCACGAGTGAATGTAGATCTATGTTTGGACAGTTTAAGGGTTAATTATATCTATGCAGTCATTTTGCTTTTCTCTTGTTCAAATGTGTGTAACTGAGTTGTTTGAAACTTCTGTTGTCTTGTTAAGGTTATCAATAACAGAGGTGCTGTGGTTGAGAAGAATGCACTGCTGCTCCCATCTTTGTATTAAATATATGTGGTTAGCCAGACTTGAGTCCTGGAGGTAAAAGGTACAGTGACTGCACTCTGAAGGAGGGGCTCAGGTATTTTCAGTTTTGAACTATAGTATCGGCGAGCCTTTGATAGAACAGCGATGAAGTGAGTGATGGCGAGCGTGTTTCTTCTTTTTGGGTTACCCTGCTTTGGTAGGAGACAGCTGATGTGCTAATAAACAAAGTACAGTGGAACCTCTGCTTACAAATTTAATCCATTCCTTGACCTTGGTCGCATCTCGATTTGCTCGTTTGTAGTCAGTTTTTCTCATTTAAATTAATTGAAATGGAATTAATCCATTCGAGGAATTCCAGGCACAACAAAATACTTTAAGTGTTTCCCTAATATCAACTCTATGGCTTATTTATCTATCACAAATCATCTAATATGACATAAACAATATTAATAACATAGAAACATGATAAATGCACTAGAATGAATGAAATATGGCATTACATATGTGAGGAGTGGTAGTGTGCAGCGATGACATAGCAGCCATTATGGTTGTTGGGGTGTATAGGGCCACCACAGCAGCCATTCCTGCTTGACTACATACCTTCCCATGCTTTTATTATAACAGAAAATGGAGTGCTTGTAAGACAAACTCCAATAGATCACACTCTTAATTGCTACACTCTTAATGCTACACTCTTAATGGCACACTCCTAATGCTACTCTCGCTACTCTCTTGATGCTTTAATTCCATGGAAACCACCCTCTTTTTCTTCTCAGCACTGTCCTTTGCACTTGCTTTCTTAGGACCCATGGTTAGAAACAAGAAATTTACAAAATAACTGCACGAAATTTAAACAAATCACGAGAATTATCTCCACCACCAGTTGAAGCACACGTGACTGAGTGTTGTTTTGATGCACGTACTGCCATCTCGTGGTGGGGTTCTCAAACTCACTTATATGTAGTATTATTTGGTATTATTAGTATATGTATGTATTTTTTTTTATTATCACACTGGCCGATTCCCACCAAGGCAGGTATTATTATAATAATTTATATTATGTACGTATATATAATTATATTATACGTATTATTATCGTTATTATTATTATTTATTAGTACCTATGTATTCTGATAATAATGCTCTTGCTTACCATTTGGAATTTTTATTCACACACAAAGAAGATTTACTGTTACGCAGGATACTACATTATTGTAATTGTATAAATAATGTCAACCCATTTGTGACTTGCGTATTTGAATGGCCCAGTCAGACAGGTATTGGACAGTGACAGTCATTTATTTACTCTTGAACTTTGCCAAAGAATTGAACATTTCTGCTACTTTGAGCTCAGTTTCAAGGTACTTTTCGTTGGGAAACCAATCAAAATCATGTCTATTTCTGTAATATATCTTCCATTCTATCAAATGAGACCAAAAAAACGAGAATACAACCAAAAAATCCATACGAAAACACAGCTGAGGTGCGGCTAATGGCTCTGAAGTGAACTCTGTTATTTATGGTCCAATTTCTTTCATTTTTCACATACATTAAGAAGCATCTTTCCATCATGCATTGCCCAAGTTTTAATAAGATATCCCAACAAACAACTGAGAAAAAAATATTTACCAAAAATAATTTATTGTTATAATTACAGTGGACCCTCATTTTTCGTAATTAATTCATTCCAGAGAGTATGACTATTATCGAAATTGACGATTTGCAAAGCCATTTGCCCCATAAGAAATTATGTAAATTCAATTAATTCATTACAGACACCCAGAAGTGTTAAAAGAGATTTTTTTTCACATGAAATATAGATATACATTCACAGAAAAGCAGGTGGAGATATAGTTTTGGAGTGGTTAGTGCTATTATTTAATAAATGTATGGAACAGGGTAAGGTACCTAGGGATTAGCAGAGAGCATGCATAGTTCCTTTGTATAAAGGCAAAGGGGACAAAAGAGAGTGCAAAAATTATAGGGGGATAAGACGGAGAATAGGATAGCAGATGAACAAGGAGGCTTTAGGAAAGGTAGGGGGTGTGTGGACCAGGTGTTCACAGTGAAACATATAAGTGAACAGTATTTAGATAAGGCTAAAGAGGTCTTTGTGGCATTTATGGATTTGGAAAAGGTGTATGACAGGGTGGATAGGGGGGCAATGTGGCAGATGTTGCAAGTGTATGGTGTAGGAGGTAGGTTACTGAAAGCAGTGAAGAGTTTTTACGAGGATAGTGAGACTCAAGTTAGAGTATGTAGGAAAGAGGGAAATTTTTTCCCAGTAAAAGTAGGCCTTAGACAAGGATGTGTGATGTCAACGTGGTTGTTTAATATATTTATAGATGGGGTTGTAAGAGAAGTAAATGCGAGGGTCTTGGCAAGAGGCGTGGAGTTAAAAGATAAAGAATCACACACAAAGTGGGAGTTGTCACAGCTGCTCTTTGCTGATGACACTGTGCTCTTGGGAGATTCTGAAGAGAAGTTGCAGAGATTGGTGGATGAATTTGGTAGGGCGTGCAAAAGAAGAAAATTAAAGGTGAATACAGGAAAGAGTAAGGTTATGAGGATAACAAAAAGATTAGGTGATGAAAGATTGGATATCAGATTGGAGGGAGAGAGTATGGAGGAGGTGAACGTATTCAGATATTTGGGAGTGGACGTGTCAGCGGATGGGTCTATGAAAGATGAGGTGAATCATAGAATTGATGAGGGAAAAAGAGTGAGTGGTGCACTTAGGAGTCTGTGGAGACAAAGAACTTTGTCCTTGGAGGCAAAGAGGGGAATGTATGAGAGTTTAGTTTTACCAACGCTCTTATATGGGTGTGAAGCGTGGGTGATGAATGTTGCAGCGAGGAGAAGGCTGGAGGCAGTGGAGATGTCATGTCTGAGGGCGATGTGTGGTGTGAATATAATGCAGAGAATTCGTAGTTTGGAAGTTAGAAGGAGGTGCGGGATTACCAAAACTGTTGTCCAGAGGGCTGAGGAAGGGTTGTTGAGGTGGTTCGGACATGTAGAGAGAATGGAGCGAAACAGAATGACTTCAAGAGTGTATCAGTCTGTAGTGGAAGGAAGGCGGGGTAGGGGTCGGCCTAGGAAAGGTTGGAGGGAGGGGGTAAAGGAGGTTTTGTGTGCGAGGGGCTTGGACTTCCAGCAGGCATGCGTGAGCGTGTTTGATAGGAGTGAATGGAGACAAATGGTTTTTAATACTTGACGTGCTGTTGGAGTGTGAGCAAAGTAACATTTATGAAGGGATTCAGGGAAACCAGCAGGCCGGACTTGAGTCCTGGAGATGGGAAGTACAGTGCCTGCACTCTGAAGGAGGGGTGTTAATGTTGCAGTTTAAAAACTGTAGTGTAAAGCACCCTTCTGGCAAGACAGTGATGGAGTGAATAATGGTGAAAGTTTTTCTTTTTCGGGCCACCCTGCCTTGGTGGGAATCGGCCAGTGTGATAATAAAATAAAAAATAAAATAAGTCTGTTGGGTATACCTGGTGAAGTGTATAGTAGAGTTATTATTGAAAGAATTAAGAGTAAGACGGAGAATAGGATAGTAGATGAACACGGAGGCTTTAGGAAAGGTAGGGGGTGTGTGGACCAGGTGTTTACAGTGAAACATATAAGTGAACAGCATTTAGATAAGGCTAAAGAGGTTTTTGTGGCATTTATGGATTTGAAAAATGCATATGACAGGGTGGATAGGGGGGCAATGTGGTATGGTATAGGAGATAGGTTACTGAAAGCAGTGAAGAGTTTTTACGAGGATAGTGAGACTCAAGTTAGAGTATGTAGGAAAGAGGGGGATTATTTCCCAGTAAAAGTAGGCCTTAGACAAGGATGTGTGATGTCACCGTGGTTGTTTAATATATTTATAGATGGGGTTGTAAGAGAAGTAAATGCGAGGGCCTTGGCAAGAGGTGTGGAGTTAAAAGATGAAGAATCACACATAAAGTGGGAGTTGTCACAGTTGCTCTTCGCTGATGACACTGTGCTCTTGGGAGATTCTGAAGAGAAGTTGCAGAGGTTGGTGGATGAATTTGGTAGGGTATGTAAAAGAAGAAAATTAAAAGTGAATACAGGAAAGAGTAAGGTTATGAGGATAACAAAAAGATTAGGTGATGAAAGATTGGATATCAGATTAGAGGGAGAGAGTATGGAGGAGGTGAATGTATTCAGATATTTGGGAGTGGACGTGTCAGCAGATGGGTCTATGAAAGATGAGGTGAATCATAGAATTGATGAGGGGAAAAGGGTGAGCAGTGCACTTAGAAGTCAGTGGAGACAAAGAACTTTGTCCTTGGAGGCAAAGAGGGGAATGTATGAGAGTATAGTTTTACCAACGCTCTTGTATGGGTGTGAAGCATGGGTGATGAATGTTGCAGCGAGGAGAAGGCTGGAGGCAGTGGAGATGTCATGTCTGAGGGCAATGTGTGGTGTGAATATAATGCAGAGAATCTGTAGTTTGGAAGTTAGGAGGAGGTGCGGGATTGCCAAAACAGAATGACTTCAAGAGTGTATCAGTCTGTAGTGGAAGGAATGTGGGATAGGGGTCGGCCTAGGAAAGGTTGGAGGGAGGGGTAAAGGAGGTTTTGTGTGCGAGGGGCTTTGACTTCCAGCGGGCATGCGTGAGTGTGTTTGATAGGAGTGAATGGAGACAAATGGTTTTTAATACTTGACGTGCTGTTGGAGTGTGAGCAAAGTAACATTTATGAAGGGATTCAGGGAAACCGGCAGGCCGGACTTGAGTCCTGGAGATGGGAAGTACAGTGCCTGCACTCTGAAGGAGGGGTGTTAATGTTGCAGTTTAAAAACTGTAGTGTAAAGCACCCTTCTGGCAAGACAGTGATGGAGTGAATGATGGTGAAAGTCTCTTTTTCGGGCCACCCTGCCTTGGTGGGAATCAGCCAGTGTGCTAATAAAATAAATACACAGAAAACACTGAAACATGAATAATGAAACATTAACAGCATAACACCTTTATTGACGATTTTTCTTAGTGTATGGAAGACTGCAGAAGGGGAGAGGATGGGTTAATTACTGTGTGGAAGGGGAATCCCCTTCCATAAAGACTTCAAGTACCAAGTGTTTTTCCAGGGTTACTTTCCTTTTTTTTTTTTTTAATGCTACGAGGACCGGCACTAAATATTTGTCCAGAGAGCTCTGTTTCTGGCGTCTCTTGAAAATTTCCCTAAAATGGTACAAGACATTGTCATTGTGCATGTTGCCGACACGGCTTGCAAGAGCTTTGTCAAGGTGATGTTCCTCCACAAATCTTTCCATCCTACTTCACATTGCAGAAATCTCTTTAATCTCTGAAGAAGGCACCTTCTTCCATCTCTCTCCCTCCTCCTCTGAAGCAATTTCCTGATCTGTGGTCTCTTGATGTTGCAGATGAAGCTCTTGCAGCTCTTCAGTGTTTAGCTCTTCCTTGTGGTCCTCCACCAACTCTTCCACAGCCTTGCCACTCACATCCAACCCCATGGAATTCCCCAATGTTACAATAAATTCCACAACTGGCATAGAGTCCCTAGGGTCAGCCCCAAACACTTCAAAATCCCTCTTTTACCTGGAGAGAGTTCCGGGGGTCAACGCCCCCGCGGCCCGGTCTGTGACCAGGCCTGGTGGATCAGCGCCTGATCAACCAGGCTGTTGCTGCTGGCTGCACGCAAACCAACATACGAGCCACAGTCCGGCTGATCAGGAACTGACTTTAGGTGCTTGTCCAGTGCCAGCTTGAAGACTGCCAGGGGTCTGTTGGTAATCCCCCTTATGTGTGCTGGGAGGCAGTTGAACAGTCTCGGGCCCCTGACACTTATTGTATGGTCTCTTAACGTGCTAGTGACACCCCTGCTTTTCATTGGGGGGATGGTGCATCGTCTGCCAAGTCTTTTGCTTTCGTAGTGAGTGATTTTCGTGTGCAAGTTCGGTACTAGTCCCTCTAGGATTTTCCAGGTGTATATAATCATGTATCTCTCCCTCCTGCGTTCCAGGGAATACAGGTTTAGGAACCTCAAGCGCTCCCAGTAATTGAGGTGTTTTATCTCCGTTATGCGCGCCGTGAAAGTTCTCTGTACATTTTCTAGGTCGGCAATTTCACCTGCCTTGAAAGGTGCTGTTAGTGTGCAGCAATATTCCAGCCTAGATAGAACAAGTGACCTGAAGAGTGTCATCATGCGCTTGGCCTCCCTAGTTTTGAAGGTTCTCATTATCCATCCTGTCATTTTTCTAGCAGATGCGATTGATACAATGTTATGGTCCTTGAAGGTGAGATCCTCCGACATGATCACTCCCAGGTCTTTGACGTTGGTGTTTCGCTCTATTTTGTGGCCAGAATTTCTTTTGTACTCTGATGAAGATTTAATTTCCTCATGTTTACCATATCTGAGTAATTGAAATTTCTCATCGTTGAACTTCATATTGTTTTCTGCAGCCCACTGAAAGATTTGGTTGATGTCCGCCTGGAGCTTTGCAGTGTCTGCAATGGAAGACACTGTCATGCAGATTCGGGTGTCATCTGCAAAGGAAGACACGGTGCTGTGGCTGACATCCTTTTCTATGTCGGATATGAGGATAAGGAACAAGATGGGAGCGAGTACTGTGCCTTGTGGAACAGAGCTTTTCACCGTAGCTGCCTCGGACTTTACTCTGTTGACGACTACTCTCTGTGTTCTGTTAGTGAGGAAATTATAGATCCATCGACCGACTTTTCCTGTTATTCCTTTAGCACGCATTTTGTGCGTTATTACGCCATGGTCACACTCGTCGAAGGCTTTTGCAAAGTCTGTATATATTACATCTGCATTCTTTTTGTCTTCTAGTGCATTTAGGACCTTGTCGTAGTGATCCAATAGTTGAGACAGACAGGAGCGACCTGTTCTAAACCCATGTTGCCCTGGGTTGTGTAACTGATGGGTTTCTTGATGGGTGGTGATCTTGCTTCTTAGGACCCTTTCAAAGATTTTTATGATATGGGATGTTAGTGCTATTGGTCTGTAGTTCTTTGCTGTTGCTTTACTGCCCCCTTTGTGGAGTGGGGCTATGTCTGTTGTTTTTAGTAACTGTGGGATGACCCCCGTGTCCATGCTCCCTCTCCATAGGATGGAAAAGGCTCGTGATAGGGGCTTCTTGCAGTTCTTGATGAACACAGAGTTCCATGAGTCTGGCCCTGGGGCAGAGTGCATGGGCATGTCATTTATCGCCTGTTCGAAGTCATCTGGCGTCAGGATAACATCGGATAGGCTTGTGTTAATCAAATTTTGTGGCTCATAAAAAATTCATTTTGATCTTCGACTCTCAGTCTGGTTAGCGGCTTGCTAAAAACTGAGTCATATTGGGACTTGAGTAGCTCACTCATTTCCTTGCTGTCATCTGTGTAGGACCCATCTTGTTTAAGTAGGGGCCCAATACTGGACGTTGTTCTCGATTTTGATTTGGCATAGGAGAAGAAATACTTTGGGTTTCTTTCGATTTCATTTATGGCTTTTAGTTCTTCCCGCGATTCCTGACTCCTAAAGGATTCTTTTAGCTTAAGTTCGATGCTTGCTATTTCTCTGACCAGTGTCTCCCTATGCATTTCAGATATATTGACCTCTTTTAGCCGCTCTGTTATTCTTTTCCGTCGCCTGTAAAGGGAGCGCCTGTCTCTTTCTATTTTACATCTACTCCTCCTTTTTCTTAGAGGAATAAGCCTTGTGCATACATCGAGTGCCACCGAGTTAATCTGTTCTAGGCATAAGTTGGGGTCTGTGTTGCTTAGTATATCTTCCCAGCTTATATCGGTTAGGACTTGGTTTACTTGATCCCACTTTATGTTTTTGTTATTGAAGTTGAATTTGGTGAATGCTCCCTCGTGACTAATCTCATTATCTCGGTCTGGGGCTCCGCGCATACATGACTGAACCTCAATTATGTTGTGATCTGAGTATATTGTTTTTGATATGGTGACATTTCTTATCAGATCATCATTGTTAGTGAAGATGAGGTCTAGTGTATTCTCCAGTCTAGTAATCTGGCCACAATTTTCTACAAGCAGAGTTGAAAGTCCTGGAAGTCACTCCTCCCAAGCCTTAGCTCTAAGGTTTATGCAGTGGAGGACTCTGAAGTGATCTTTCCAAAACTCTTAGAGTCAGTTGAGTGTCTGAGGTCACATCAAGCCGCCTTTGAAACATTGCTTTAGTGTAGAGTTTTTTGAAGTTTGAAGTGATCTGCTGGTCCATGGGCTGAATGAGAGGAGTGGTATTAGGGGGCAAGAACTTCACTACAATGAAATGAAACTCCTCCACCATTTGGTCATCTAAGTCTGGAGGATGAGCAGATGCATTATTCACTGGCAGGAGGCACTTGAGTTCCAATTTATTTTCCTGGAGGTATTTCTTCATACTGAGGTCAAACACTTCATTGAACCAATCAAGGAAAATTTCTCGTGTGTCCCATGCCCTACTGTTAGCCTTCCACATCACACACAATTTACTCTTGATGACACTGATTTTCTTGAAAACACTGGAATTTTCATAGTGATAAACTAGTAAAGGCTTCACTTTGCAATCCCCACTAGTATTACTACAGAACAGAAGAGTAAGCCAGTCTTTCATAAGCTTGTGTCCTGGGAGTGCCTTTTCCTCCTGCGTGATGTAGGTCCTCCTTGGCATTTTCTTCCCAGAGAGGCCTGTTTCGTCACAATTGAACACTTATTGGGGTTTGAATTCTTCAGCCTTTACATTGTCCATAAATTAACGCATATATTTTTCAGCCGCATATATGTCAGAACTGGCAGCCTCATCATGCCTTACCACACTATATATACCACTACATTTCTTAAATCTCTCAAACCAGCCTTCGTTGGCCTTAAATTCACATATATCAGCTCTTGTTGCAGGCATTTTCTTTACAAGATCGTCATGCAACTGCCTTGCCTTTAAACAAATTATCGACTCCATAACACTATCTTCTGCTAATTGTTTCTCGTTGATCCACACCAACAATTACTTCTCAACATCTTTGAGTACTTGTGATCTCATTTTTGTGATCATATTTACCCCTTTGCAACAACAGCTTCCATTATGTGTACTAGTGCTATACTCTACATGACCAAAATGCTAGAGCTTTACACTTGTCCAAACTTCCCACCACTACAGATATCAGTACTAAAACTCAACCCAAAACTCAGGATATAAATAACCATAATTTAAACCTAGAAGACGATTGATCATGTTGACCCTGATCTAAACCTCCATAATCTGACACACAATCAAAACCTATTGGAAAGTAACTGCCTTTACTACACAGCATCACAAGCCAGCACTCTACTAAACAATCCTAAAAGTCTATCAGTACTTAACTACAACATTAGGTGCTGTATAGCCCTTGTGGCTTAGCGCTTCTTTTTGATTATAATAATAATACAACATTAGGTCCTTAAGCAAACACTATGATGACTTCGTGGCACTCCTTGAATCACTAAAGACACCCTTCTCCTGCATTATTCTTACTGAGACCTGGCTTAAGCAGGACATAATAGATATCTACCCTCTACCAGGATACACAGCAATCCACAACTGCAGACCATACCAAGTTGGGGGTGGTATTGCAATCTATTACTCTAACCAATTAACTTGTATTAGCACCACTTGCATTAGTGATGAATATGGAGAATACATTTTTGCTAATTTTTCTTAAAAAAACCTTAAGATGCCTATAACAATCAGTGCCATTTACCGGATACCCCACACAAACATCCCAAATTTCAGTGAGAAACTAAAGGCACTAATAACAAACAGACAAATGAATAAGCACCACCTTCTCTTAGCTGGAGACTTCAACATCAACCTTGGCCTACTAGATGATCAGCCTGTAACTGATTTCATCAACAATATGAACAACACACTTCTCATACCAACAATAACTAAACCAACCAGGCTCACTGAAACAAGTGCAACCATAATAGACCACATATGGACCAATATACTAGCCCCCCTTAAATCAGGGATAATCACAGATAGCACTACAGACCACTACCCTACCTTCCTCTTGACAAACATTAGTAAACCACCACTTGAATACAACAAAGTTTCATTTAGACTCCATGATGAGGCCTCAATAAGGAAGTTCACAGCTGACCTAGAGACTGTTGACTGGCCTACAGAATTCTCCAAGGCCAGTGGTATTGATGACTGGACAGACATTTTTCTTAACAAATTACTTAGACTATACAACAAACATTGTCCTATAAAAATGAAACAGATCACAAACAAACGGCTTGGTTGCCCATGGCTAACCAGCACCATTCTGAAATCCATTGATAAGAAACACCAATATGAAAAGCAATATAGGCACAAAGATATTCTTAAACACTATTCATCAGTCCTCACCAAAGTAATAAAGCCTAACAACTATACTACTCCAGTAGATTCACTGACACAAGAGGATATATAAAAAAAGACCTTGAAAACACTCTCTCAGATTCTAGGGACCCACAAACTGAAAAAAAACAAGAATATTGCCCTAACTAAACCTAATGAAACACCACTGCATCCCACTGACACAGCTAACAAGATAAACGACTTCTTCTCAACCATAGGTTCTAATCTCGCCAATAAAATCCCACGCACCAATGCCCATGCCGGGGACTACCTAGATGGGAATTTCCCAAATTCCTTCTATCTTGCTCCAACTGAGCCCATGGAAGTCACTGAGATTATAGTCACTTAAAAATAACTCAGGGAATCTGTCTCATGTCCCACCATTATTGTACAAGAGAGCCTATGTCCTCTCGCATGCTATCTCATTACTTTTTAACAAGTCACTAGAAACTAGCACCTTCCCGAAACTACTCAAGACAGCAAGGGTTACACCAATACATAAAGGTGGTGACCCTACAGATTTAAACAACTATAGGCCAATATCAAACTTACCATTGCTATCCAAAATCTTTGAGAAACTCATGCACAGGAGACTATATTCATTTATAATGGCACAAAACATACTCAACCCCTGCCAATTTGGATTCAGGAAAAATAAAAGCACTAACGATGCAATCATAAAAATGCTAGATCTGCTTTACACAGCATTGGAAAATAAGGAATATCCACTAGTAATTTTTATTGACCCAAGAAAAGCTTTTGACGCAGTAGACCACAGCATCCTACTCCACAAACTTGACCATTATGGTATAAGAGGCCATGCACTTGCATATTTAAAATCTTACCTTACTAATAGGTATCAGTATGTCACCATTAAAGACACAGCATCAACAACACAGCCACTTGATACTGGAGTTCCGCAGGGAAGTGTCCTTGGTCCCCTGCTCTTCCTCATATACATCAATGATCTTCCAAACATATCTCAACACCTGAACCCCATTCTCTTTGCTGACGACACGACTTATGTCATCTCACCCTAATCTTGCCACCCTCAACACCATTGTTAATGAGGAGCTGATCAAAATATCGACTTGGATGACAGCCAATAAACTTACGCTTAACACTGACAAAACCTACTACATTATGTTTGGTAGCAGAGCAGGAGATGCGCAAATTAACATTAAGATCGACAACACTCTAATTGCCAGGCATAATGAGGGCAAATTCCTAGGCCTATACCTCGACAACAACCTGAACTTCAGCACCCATATCCAACACATAACCAAAAAAGTATCCAAAACGGTTGGGATCCTCTCCAAGATATGATACTACGTGCCGCAAGCTGCCCTTCTCACACTATACCATTCACTTATATATCCATACCTCACCTATGTTATCTGTGCTTGGGGTTCAACTGCAGCAACACACCTAAAGCCAATAATAACCCAACAAAAAGCTGCAGTAAGAATAATTAATAAATCCCATCCCTGGCAACACACCCCCCCCCACTCTTCATAGATCTAAACTTACTCCCTGTTCAGTACATCCACACTTACTACTGTGCAGTCTACATCTACAGGACCTTAAATTCCAATATTAACCTTGACCTAAAACGCTTTCTTGATAGTTGCGACAGAACCCACAGGCACTACACCAGACACAAACATCTCTTTGACATTCCCCGTGTCCGACTAAACCTTTACAAAAATTCAATGTTTGTCAAAGGCCCTAAAATCTGGAACACCCTTCCTGAAAATTCTAAAACTGCAGACACATTCATCACCTTCAAAACTACCATCAGAAAACATCTTATCTCCCTGATACACCCTGTCAACTAATTACACGAATACCACCTGGTGGTTAACACTTACACTCACTCACCCATTTGACCATAAACAGAAATATCAATCTCAATCTCAAAATAATGAATCTTAACTAGTCATAAGTTGGCCTGTGATACTACAATACTGAAACTATGTATAGTGCCAAAACAAAAGCATTCACATTGCTAAACTCACAAACTCGTATTTAATTTAAGTCTGCCCGAAATGCCTAGCCATGCTAGGAGTTCTAGTGGTACACTCTGTAATTATTATTTTACTACATGTAAACCACACAATAACCAAATTCTGTAAACTCAGCATTGTAATTCTTATAGAGAATAAACTTTGAATTTGAACTGAATTTGAATTTTCTCTGCCGCGATGGTTGTATGGGGTTTCTTATACATCCTGGCCAGCTCTTCGACATGTATGCCACTTTCATATTTTTCAATGATGTCCTTCTTGAATTCTATCACATTTCTCACCTTTACCAAAGGCCTGACACTAGGAGCTTTCTTTGGAGTCATGGTGGCTTATTTAGCAGCTGCAAGCACTACAACGAATGGAATATCATGGAATGCATTGTATGAACTCATGAGAATGTCCACACTCACTGATAAACAGTGGCACACTGGCTGGGAATGAAATGTAGGGGCCACTCGGGGCCATGTGTATGCATCTGGGACAAACGACGATTTGCGAGTCAATGTTTTGACAAAAGCGTTGTGATTTTCGAAAATTATGACTTCCGATGCTGACGAAAAATGAGGGTCTACTGCATAATAATATAATTATCATTATTATTATTAATTTTGGGAACTGGAGCACAAATCTAGTTCCCTAGATCAAGAGGAAGAGCCCCTTCACAAGTGTCAAGTAACCTCCCGTGAGGCCCGCTCTCATCTCGAAATTTCGCTCGCATCTGGAAGCAAAACATCGAGCGAGTGACTGCTTGTATCTCAAAAAACTAGCATGTTGGGGCACTTGTAAGTGGAGGGTCCACTGTATGCTGTTGAAACACACATCAGTGCAGAACAGAACTTTTATTTAGATAGAGTTTCACCTTTTACAAGTAGCAGCATTTTTCAGGTCACCCCTTCCCCCCTAATGTCATTTCCTTTGTATATATGTATTTTAGTGTTGATGCTATTGTTGCCTCCGCTCTTTTGTTCGCTATTTTACCTTTAGCAATGAATGGAAGTATGATAATAGGGTATAATTCAGTAACGGTCCCAGATTTTCGCTTAGCAGATTACAGTGGGCTTAGAGAACACTTATCAGTGGACTGGAGTAAAGAAGAGAGCTGTCATTATGACAGCATTCTTAACACTATACATGCTGCCCAAAGAACATTTATCCCATATAAAGAAATTAGATCAAATAGAAATGACCCATAATGGATGAATAATAGGCTGAAATATCTTCTAGGGTGGAAGAAAGGAATTTATAGGTGCATCTAAAGAGGTTAGGGTCATCTTATGAATCGGTATACAATACTGACATTAAGAGGGACATTAAAAAGGGATAAGAAAAGCTAAATGGGACTATAAAATTAAAGTTGCTAGTGATTCAAAAACTAAACCAAAAAGTTTTTTCCAGGTTTATAGAATAAAAGTTAGAGATACGATAGGTTCCCTTAAAAATAACTCTGGGCATCTTACTGACAAGGAAAATGAAATGTGCTCCGTTTTTAATAATTATTTTAGATTTTCACTCAGAAGACACTAATTATATCCCAATAATTAGGTTACTTAGTGGGTATGAAGAAGATAAATTATGTAATATCACAGTCACTAGCCAAATTATTATCAAATAGACCGATTGAAGCAAAAGAAATCCACAGGCCCTGATGTACTATTTGCAAGAGTTCTTAAAGAGTGCAAAATGGAACTTTGTGAAACGTTGACCCAAGGCAAACGGAAACCAAGCCTGTGCACATACTATGCACTCGGTATCTCCTGGCATGGGAAATCTGGAAAAACAGATGGGACGTGCAACTGTGACCACCCTAGAAAATGCCATGCACATATGACAACAGGAAAATGCAAACTCCCTTCCTATAAGCTTTTTCACCCTGAACTGTGTACCTCTTCAGTACAGGAAAGACTGTGCTATAACTTAAATTGCCAGGCATACCATCTAAAGGGGACAAAAAGATACAAAACATCCAGGCCATGGGAAAACCTGGGTAGCCACAGCCACTCAAGAGGGAGAGGTTTTTTAGTGCCAGGAAGGAAAAAAAACTGGCAGGAAATGGCAGAAATCGTACACCAAATCCAGTCATTCCTGGAGTGGAACCACAGTCGATGGCCTCCACTCCAAACCAACAGATACAGATACTAATGCCGAAAAAAAAAAATCCCCCCCCCAGTACCAACAATACCACCAGTCCGATAACATTCTTCTTTGCAAATATACAGGGTCTAAAGCCAGCAACAAACAACAAAATGCCTTTCATCCGTGGACTGCTTGCAGAGGCAAAGGCAATGTTCGCGGCTTTCACTGAGACCCACATAAAGGATCACTTGGACAACGAAATATGGATCCCAGGTTACAACCTATACAGATGTGACAGAGTGAACAGGCAAAAGGGGGGGGGGGTTGGCCTGTACATTGCAGAGTCACTTGTTTGCACAGAACTGCTAAATGCCTCAAATGATGTAGTGGAAGTTTTAGCAGTAAAGGTCGAGAACCAAAACCTAGTCATTGTGGTAGTCTACAAGCCTCCGGATGCAATATCCCAGAAATTCCAGGAACAGCTGTTAAAAATTGACCACTGTCTGGAAAATCTTCCAGCTCCTGCACCCAACATCTTGCTCCTGGGGGATTTCAACTTAAGGCACCTAAAATGGAGGAATATAGCAAATAATATTGTTGCAGTAATAACACCAGGAGGCAGCTCTGATGAAAACTCACACTCACACGAGCTTTTAAATCTCTGCACAAAATTCAATTTAAACCAGCAAATAATAGAGCCTACTAGACTGGAGAATACACTAGACCTCATCTTCACTAACAATGATGATCTGATAAGAAATGTCACCATATCAAAAACAATATACTCACATCACAACATAATTGAGGTTCAGACATGTATGCGTCGAGCCCCAGACCGACAAAATGAGACTAGTCACGAGGGAGCATTCACCAAATTCAACTTCAATAACAAAAACATAAAGTGGGACCAAGTAAACCAAGTCCTAACCGATATAAGCTGGGAAGATATACTAAGCAACACAGACCCAAACTTATGCCTAGAACAGATTAACTCGGTGGCACTCGATGTATGCACAAGGCTTATTCCTCTAAGAAAAAGGAGGAGTAGATGTAAAATAGAAAGAGACAGGCGCTCCCTTTACAGGCGACGGAAAAGAATAACAGCGGCTAAAAGAGGTCAATATATCTGAAATGCGCAGGGAGACACTGGTCAGAGAAATAGCAAGCATCGAACTTAAGCTAAAAGAATCCTTTAGGAGTCAGGAATCGCGGGAAGAACTAAAAGCCATAAATGAAATCGAAAGAAACCCAAAGTATTTCTTCTGCTATGCCAAATCAAAATCGAGAACAACGTCCAGTATTGGGCCCCTACTTAAACAAGATGGGTCCTACACAGATGACAGCAAGGAAATGAGTGAGCTACTCAAGTCCCAATATGACTCAGTTTTTAGCAAGCCGCTAACCAGACTGAGAGTCGAAGATCAAAATGAATTTTTTATGAGAGAGCCACAAAATTTGATTAACACAAGCCTATCCGATGTTATCCTGACGCCAAATGACTTCGAACAGGCGATAAATGACATGCCCATGCACTCTGCCCCAGGGCCAGACTCATGGAACTCTGTGTTCATCAAGAACTGCAAGAAGCCCCTATCACGAGCCTTTTCCATCCTATGGAGAGGGAGCATGGACACGGGGGTCGTCCCTCAGTTACTAAAAACAACAGACATAGCCCCACTCCACAAAGGGGGCAGTAAAGCAACAGCAAAGAACTACAGACCAATAGCACTAACATCCCATATCATAAAAATCTTTGAAAGGGTCCTAAGAAGCAAGATCACCACCCATCTAGAAACCCATCAGTTACACAACCCAGGGCAACATGGGTTTAGAACAGGTCGCTCCTGTCTGTCTCAGCTACTGGATCACTGACAAGGTCCTAAATGCACTAGAAGACAAAAAGAATGCAGATGTAATATATACAGACTTTGCAAAAGCCTTCGACAAGTGTGACCATGGCGTAATAGCGCACAAAATGCGCGCTAAAGGAATAACAGGAAAAGTCGGTCGATGGGTCTATAATTTCCTCACTAACAGAACACAGAGAGTAGTCGTCAACAGAGTAAAGTCCGAGGCAGCTACGGTGAAAAGCTCTGTTCCACAAGGCACAGTACTAGCTCCCATCTTGTTCCTCATCCTCATATCCGACATAGACAAGGATGTCAGCCACAGCACCGTGTCTTCCTTTGCAGATGACACCCGAATCTGCATGACAGTGTCTTCCATTGCAGACACTGCAAAGCTCCAAGCGGACATCAACCAAATCTTTCAGTGGGCTGCAGAAAACAATATGAAGTTCAACGATGAGAAATTTCAATTACTCAGATATGGTAAACATGAAATTAAACTTCATCAGAGTACAAAACAAATTCCAGCCACTTAATAGAGCGAAAAACTAATGTCAAAGACCTGGGAGTGATCATGTTGGAGAATCTCACCTTCCTGGACCTGGAGTTTACCTGGAGAGAGTTCCGGGGGGTCAACGCCCCCGCGGCCCGGTCTGTGACCAGGCCTCCTGGTGGATCAGAGCCTGATCAACCAGGCTGTTGCTGCTGGCTGCACGCAAACCAACATACGAGCCACAGCCCGGCTGATCCGGAACTGACTTTAGGTGCTTGTCCAGTGCCAGCTTGAAGACTGCCAGGGGTCTGTTGGTAATCCCCCTTATGTGTGCTGGGAGGCAGTTGAACAGTCTCGGGCCCCTGACACTTATTGTATGGTCTCTTAACGTGCTAGTGACACCCCTGCTTTTCATTGGGGGGATGGTGCATCGTCTGCCAAGTCTTTTGCTTTCGTAATGAGTGATTTTCGTGTGCAAGTTCGGTACTAGTCCCTCTAGGATTTTCCAGGTGTATATAATCATGTATCTCTCCCTCCTGCGTTCCAGGGAATACAGGTTTAGGAACCTCAAGCGCTCCCAATAATTGAGGTGTTTTATCTCCGTTATGCGCGCCGTGAAAGTTCTCTGTACATTTTCTAGGTCGGCAATTTCACCTGCCTTGAAAGGTGCTGTTAGTGTGCAGCAATATTCCAGCCTAGATAGAACAAGTGACCTGAAGAGTGTCATCATGGGCTTGGCCTCCCTAGTTTTGAAGGTTCTCATTATCCATCCTGTCATTTTTCTAGCAGATGCGATTGATACAATGTTATGGTCCTTGAAGGTGAGATCCTCCGACATGATCACTCCCAGGTCTTTGACGTTGGTGTTTCGCTCTATTTTGTGGCCAGAATTTGTTTTGTACTCTGATGAAGATTTAATTTCCTCATGTTTACCATATCTGAGTAATTGAAATTTCTCATCGTTGAACTTCATATTGTTTTCTGCAGCCCACTGAAAGATTTGGTTGATGTCTGCCTGGAGCTTTGCAGTGTCTGCAATGGAAGACACTGTCATGCAGATTCGGGTGTCATCTGCAAAGGAAGACACGGTGCTGTGGCTGACATCCTTGTCTATGTCGGATATAAGGATGAGGAACAAGATGGGAGCGAGTACTGTGCCTTGTGGAACAGAGCTTTTCACCGTAGCTGCCTCGGACTTTACTCTGTTGACGACTACTCTCTGTGTTCTGTTAGTGAGGAAATTATAGATCCATCGACCGACTTTTCCTGTTATTCCTTTAGCACGCATTTTGTGCGCTATTACGCCATGGTCACACTTGTCGAAGGCTTTTGCAAAGTCTGTATATATTACATCTGCATTCTTTTTGTCTTCTAGTGCATTTAGGACCTTGTCGTAGTGGTCCAATAGTTGAGACAGACAGGAGCGACCTGTTCTAAACCCATGTTGCCCTGGGTTGTGTAACTGATGGGTTTCTAGATGCGTGGTGATCTTGCTTCTTAGGACCCTTTCAAAGATTTTTATGATATGGGATGTTAGTGCTATTGGTCTGTAGTTCTTTGCTGTTGCTTTACTGCCCCCTTTGTGGAGTGGGGCTATGTCTGTTGTTTTTAGTAACTGTGGGACGACCCCCGTGTCCATGCTCCCTCTCCATAGGATGGAAAAGGCTCGTGATAGGGGCTTCTTGCAGTTCTTGATGAACACAGAGTTCCATGAGTCTGGCCCTGGGGCAGAGTGCATGGGCATGTCATTTATCGCCTGTTCGAAGTCATTTGGCGTCAGGATAACATCGGATAGGCTTGTGTTAATCAAATTTTGTGGCTCTCTCATAAAAAATTCATTTTGATCTTCGACTCTCAGTCTGGTTAGCGGCTTGCTAAAAACTGAGTCATATTGGGACTTGAGTAGCTCACTCATTTCCTTGCTGTCATCTGTGTAGGACCCATCTTGTTTAAGTAGGGGCCCAATACTGGACGTTGTTCTCGATTTTGATTTGGCATAGGAGAAGAAATACTTTGGGTTTCTTTCGATTTCATTTATGGCTTTTAGTTCTTCCCGCGATTCCTGACTCCTAAAGGATTCTTTTAGCTTAAGTTCGATGCTTGCTATTTCTCTGACCAGTGTCTCCCTACGCATTTCAGATATATTGACCTCTTTTAGCCGCTCTGTTATTCTTTTCCATCGCCTGTAAAGGGAGCGCCTGTCTCTTTCTGTTTTACATCTACTCCTCCTTTTTCTTAGAGGAATAAGCCTTGTGCATACATCGAGTGCCACCGAGTTAATCTGTTCTAGGCATAAGTTGGGGTCTGTGTTGCTTAGTATATCTTCCCAGCTTATATCGGTTAGGACTTGGTTTACTTGGTCCCACTTTATGTTTTTGTTATTGAAGTTGAATTTGGTGAATGCTCCCTCGTGACTAATCTCATTATGTCGGTCTGGGGCTCCGCGCATACATGACTGAACCTCAATTATGTTGTGATCTGAGTATATTGTTTTTGATATGGTGATATTTCTTATCAGATCATCATTGTTAGTGAAGATGAGGTCTAGTGTATTCTCCAGTCTAGTAGGCTCTATTATTTGCTGGTTTAAATTGAATTTTGTGCAGAGATTTAAAAGCTCGCGTGAGTGTGAGTTTTCATCAGAGCTGCCTCCTGGTGTTATTACTGCAACAATATTATTTGCTATATTCCTCCATTTTAGGTGCCTTAAGTTGAAATCCCCCAGGAGCAAGATGTTGGGTGCAGGAGCTGGAAGGTTTTCCAGACAGTGGTCAATTTTTAACAGCTGTTCCTGGAATTGCTGGGATGTTGCATCCGGAGGCTTGTAGACTATCACAATGACTAGGTTTTGGTTCTCGACCTTTACTGCTAAAACTTCCACTACATCATTTGAGGCATTTAGCAGTTCTGTGCAAACAAGTGACTCTGCAATGTACAGGCCAACCCCCCCCTTTTGCCTGTTCACTCTGTCACATCTGTATAGGTTGTAACCTGGGATCCATATTTCGTTGTCCAAGTGATCCTTTATGTGGGTCTCAGTGAAAGCCGCGAACATTGCCTTTGCCTCTGCAAGCAGTCCACGGATGAAAGGTATTTTGTTGTTTGTTGCTGGCTTTAGACCCTGTATATTTGCAAAGAAGAATGTTATCGGACTGGTGGTATTGTTGGTACTGGGGGGGGATTTTTTTTCGGCATTAGTATCTGTATCTGTTGGTTTGGAGTGGAGGCCATCGACTGTGGTTCCACTCCAGGAATGACTGGATTTGGTGTACGATTTCTGCCATTTCCTGCCAGTTTTTTTTCCTTCCTGGCACTAAAAAACCTCTCCCTCTTGAGTGGCTGTGGCTACCCAGGTTTTCCCATGGCCTGGATGTTTTGTATCTTTTTGTCCCCTTTAGATGGTATGCCTGGCAATTTAAGTTATAGCACAGTCTTTCCTGTACTGAAGAGGTACACAGTTCAGGGTGAAAAAGCTTACAGGAAGGGAGTTTGCATTTTCCTGTTGTCATATGGGCATGGCATTTCCTAGGGTGGTCATAGTTGCACGTCCCATCTGTTTTTCCAGATTTCCCATGCCAGCAGATACCGAGTGCATAGTATGTGCACAGGCTTGGTTTCCGTTTGCCTTGGGTTTCTGTGACTGTATTCCCTGTTGGTGCATGTTTCCCTGTCTTACTTCTATCCTCCCTAGCACCAACAATGGAGCTCCCACCATTTGTTTTTGGTAATATATCCTCACTATTGCTAGTGGAGTCCTCTTGTTTGCTATTTCCTGCGGTATTTCTAGTTTGCAATATTGGTTTTATCTTATCTTTGACTACACTTGTTTCCCTACTATGGCTCCTGTCCCCTATGAGGTCATTTATATGTATTCCTTCCTGCGTATAATTCCCGACTACCTGGACAAAATCTCCAGCTTCACCATTACTGTCTCCCAGGACAGCATCTCCAGCTTCCCCATTACTGTCTCCCAGGACAGCATCTCCAGCTTCACCATTACTGTCTCCCAGGACAGCACCTCCAGCTTCACCATTACTGTCTCCCAGGACAGCACCTCCAGCTTCCCCATTACTGTCTCCCAGGACAGCACTATCAGCCCCCCATTTACTGACTACCAGGACATCATCTCCAGCCTTACAGTTTCTGACTACATGGCCAGTATCAAGGGCAGTACCATTCAGCCCGGACTTTTTATGTTCCCATCTGTTGTAGAAAGCTTCCAGGTTTTCTATGAAAGCAGCTTTGATGTTGACCTCTTTTAATACCCTTGTGATTTTAGTCCACAGATTTATCTCATTTGGGCATACCCAAAAACACTTCCCTGTTTTAATACTGCTTGTAGCTAGTTCTTGGATATCTGCACAAGGGGCGTGACACCAATTTCCACAGAAATGACAATTTATGCATGTGGAAGCCCGTTTGTTTGACTGACCACAGACTACACACAGCTTCATAATGATTTGAATGGTTGATTTACTGCAATTCTACTAGCAACCTCTTGAATATTCTATTAATAACCTGCTAGGTGGTGCACAACGAAACCGTTTGAAACCAGTTTGAAACCAGTCCAGGGTTCGGACCAGTCAAGGGTTCGGACCAGTCAAGGGTTCGGACCAGTCAAGGGTTCGGACCAGTCTATCTGATCTGATCAGTGGGTCACTTATTTAAACCATACTGGTCGGTGATTTGAGCTAACACATGAAGGATCTACTGGAAATTATCTACCCGAGTAATATGTGATTTGATTGATACAAAAGTATAACTTGCGTGTTGAAGAGCCGGTGACTGCTGGCACTCCTACAATGACGAACGGTCGAGCCTCCACCCTTGTTTATCAATCGCTGTATCTAGCTTCTCTATTTTTTTTTTTTTTTTTTTTTTTTTTTTTTTTTTTTTTTCCGTCTCCACCACAATAAATGCTATATTATCACTATAGTTGACTGGTGCAAATTTTGGAGGAAGGGCGCTTTTTCTGTAGTAATAATTGCTTCTCGTTGTGTATATTGCGACCGCTGGTAACTACAGGTTATATGAAATTCACAGTAACGTCTGGTATTTCAAGAAAAAGAAACTAATGAAAGTCACTCCACTCCACTAAGTACCATTATAATACTGGTTAGTTGCTACTACAACACTGTATTCTGCTATTCACTGGTATCACTAGATTATATGCGAGTACACTAGCAGGCCAGGAAGATTATTAAAAACAGCTGACCTGTGGTAAGTTTCTGGCGACTTCTGGCACCTGCCTCTATAGGCTTATCACTTCATTTACAAATTCACCTGTTTTCAAATGACACTTTAGCCTTTATCATCAATATACTAGGGAGCCACTGTAGTATACACTATACACTATGTATACTCAATGCTTTCAGGGAGACTTTCTTTCCTCTGACACAAAGTTCAATTATTATTATTTTTCCACACGGGACAGGCCTATGATTCCCCTCTGGCAGTAAACTCTGTTAGGTAGTGCACACAATTCTCCTTTTTTTACTCAGTATATAATGTTTTCCGCCCAAGATTGGTTCCAGGCGCTAGAGGGATGTATCGTATAGGATTGATGACACAAATTAAAGTTCTAGCACGTAAGAGCGACCGTGAAAACACCAGAAAACCGGGAGCACAACGAGGCACGCTGACACTGTCAAAGCAAGTGACAAGTCTGCCGTCAAATTACTGCCCAACCGCAGGAAATAGCAAACAAGAGGACTCCAATAGCAATAGTGAGGATAAATTACCAAAAACAACTGGTGGGAGCTCCATTGTTGGTGCTAGGGAGGATAGGAATAAGACAGGGAAACATGCACCAACAGGGAATACAGTCACAGAAACCCAAGGCAAACGGAAACCAAGCCTGTGCACATACTATGCACTTGGTATCTGCTGGCATGGGAAATCTGGAAAAACAGATGGGACATGCAACTATGACCACCCTAGAAAATGTCATGCCCATATGACAACAGGAAAATGCAAACTCCCTTCCTGTAAGCTTTTTCACCCTGAAATGTGTACCTCTTCAGTACAGGAAAGACTGTGCTATAACTTAAATTGCCAGGCATACCATCTAAAGGGGACAAAAAGATACAAAACATCCAGGCCATGGGAAAACCTGGGTAGCCACAGCCACTCAAGAGGGAGAGGTTTTTTAGTGCCAGGAAGGAAAAAAAACTGGCAGGAAATGGCAGAAATCGTACACCAAATCCAGTCATTCCTGGAGTGGAACCACAGTCGATGGCCTCCACTCCAAACCAACAGATACAGATACTAATGCCGAAAAAAAAATCCCCCCCCAGTACCAACAATACCACCAGTCCGATAACATTCTTCTTTGCAAATATACAGGGTCTAAAGCCAGCAACAAACAACAAAATACCTTTCATCCGTGGACTGCTTGCAGAGGCAAAGGCAATGTTCGCGGCTTTCACTGAGACCCACATAAAGGATCACTTGGACAACGAAATATGGATCCCAGGTTACAACCTATACAGATGTGACAGAGTGAACAGGCAAAAGGGGGGGGTTGGCCTGTACATTGCAGAGTCACTTGTTTGCACAGAACTGCTTAATGCCTCAAATGACGTAGTGGAAGTTTTAGCAGTAAAGGTCGAGAACCAAAACCTAGTCATTGTGGTAGTCTACAAGCCTCCGGATGCAACATCCCAGCAATTCCAGGAACAGCTGTTAAAAATTGACCACTGTCTGGAAAATCTTCCAGCTCCTGCACCCAACATCTTGCTCCTGGGGGATTTCAACTTAAGGCACCTAAAATGGAGGAATATAGCGAATAATATTGTTGCAGTAATAACACCAGGAGGCAGCTCTGATGAAAACTCACACTCACACGAGCTTTTAAATCTCTGCACAAAATTCAATTTAAACCAGCAAATAATAGAGCCTACTAGACTGGAGAATACACTAGACCTCATCTTCACTAACAATGATGATCTGATAAGAAATGTCACCATATCAAAAACAATATACTCAGATCACAACATAATTGAGGTTCAGACATGTATGCGTGGAGCCCCAGACCGACAAAATGAGACTAGTCACGAGGGAGCATTCACCAAATTCAACTTCAATAACAAAAACATAAAGTGGGACCAAGTAAACTAAGTCCTAACCGATATAAGCTGGGAAGATATACTAAGCAACATAGACCCAAACTTATGCCTAGAACAGATTAACTCGGTGGCACTCGATGTATGCACAAGGCTTATTCCTCTAAGAAAAAGGAGGAGTAGATGTAAAATAGAAAGAGACAGGCGCTCCCTTTACAGGCGACGGAAAAGAATAACAGAGCGGCTAAAAGAGGTCAATATATCTGAAATGCGCAGGGAGACACTGGTCAGAGAAATAGCAAGCATCGAACTTAAGCTAAAAGAATCCTTTAGGAGTCAGGAATCGCGGGAAGAACTAAAAGCCATAAATGAAATCGAAAGAAACCCAAAGTATTTCTTCTCCTATGCCAAATCAAAATCGAGAACAACGTCCAGTATTGGGCCCCTACTTAAACAAGATGGGTCCTACACAGATGACAGCAAGGAAATGAGTGAGCTACTCAAGTCCCAATATGACTCAGTTTTTAGCAAGCCGCTAACCAGACTGAGAGTCGAAGATCAAAATGAATTTTTTA